>NW_027428130.1:108215-152678 GCF_043250625.1 Sebastes fasciatus
CCCAGACTCAAATTACACCGCTGTCAGAGAAAGTCACCTGGATAAGTTTCACTCATATTTCTGTGTTGATAAGTCTTTCATTCAATCCATTTATTTAGTTTTAGCAAGACAAAATGTTGATTTTGCCACGTGTAGTTATACTGTAATGATTTGTTATTATTTTGTCTATATCAGGTATAATAAGCCATTACAATTTTTAGGGATGCACCTATTTATTGGCTGAATATCGGTATCGGACGATATTTGCCTTGTTGCGTTGGTTATTTGTGGTCGTTCTCGGCGACAGGAACCAGCTGCTGATTCAGAGAAGGAGCCACTGGCTGGACACGACTCTGGCATGACGGCGGGTGCTTCTAGTTAATCGATCGCAGATGGTGTCGTTCTCTTCGACGGATAAATAAATAACTAAAATGGCACTCGGAGAGCACAGACCTCCGCCAAGGTGGCTGACTTTAAAAACAGATCACGGCTCACAGCTGGTGGTACCGTGAGGTGGTGAACTTATTATTAACACGGTGTGTTTCCGTGCAACGTATCGGTGGATGCCGCTCTCATTCAGCAGACTTGTTATGTCTGTATCCTTAAAAAAATTCCTGAATCCGGATCATGATCCGGATCGCCCCCAAAATCAAATGGATTGTCTAAAAAATGTTATTCAAATCCATTGCAAGCTTTTGGAGTAATCCTGCTAACAGACAAGCAAACAAACCAACAAACCAACGCTGGTGAAAACATAACCTCCTTCCTAGGCCTTTGGCCTTGGGGGAAGTAAAAATGATAAAATAGGTCACCAAATATACTTAGGTGGCCGTTAATATATGGGCAGCCCACCCAAGTTAAGTCTATGTGTGAGAAACGCTGCTAATATTTGTAGTTGCTTTTATTTTTGCATTCAACTTATATTTCACAAAACATTTTTTTTTGTTGGCCTGTGTGAGTACCGAATCATTCTTCTCATTGAGTAGGTAGTTGTATAGCAGCTAAAAGGCTTTTGAAGCAGTTATTAAAAAAAAAATAAGAATCGTTTTCATGTGAAAGAAGATTATATTAAAGTTTGTTTCATAAATGCGTATGATTTAATTTGTGCTGATTCAAACACAGTGTAATGAAATGCTGAATGATTATAAAACAGCTCAGTTATTTTTTTATAATGAAGAGGACAGCAAAAACAAAAAAACAAAAAACATCGGTATGGGCCCAGAATTTCACAATCGATGCGTCCCTAACAATTTTTAATAAAGGCCAAAGAATATGAACTGTTCATACTTTAATGGTACAATTATGTAATAGCACATTTATAATAGATTACTGTGATAACAGACAGATTGCTCAGTTTTATGTAATATTGTGTAGTTTTAATGATATCTTATTTCCGTCCATCCATCCCCCGTCCCAGCACAGACACTGAGCACCATGTTCACAGAGGTGCTGGTTGCCCTGGTGATTGGGGGACTGATCTTCTTCCTGGTTCAGAGGAGCAGGACCCGGGTTCTGAAGACAGAGGATGGCTGGTGGGGGGCCGGCGCACCCCCTGATGGTGGGAAGGACATCACCATCCGCCCCTTTAAAGTCACCACCAGTGATGGAGAACTGGAGGTTAGATTGCCTCTTAGTTTGTCACTCAAGATGGTCACTCCATAGCATTTACTCACGCTCCCACATGTCTCTCTTTACCTTTTTGTCAGGACCTCTACAGGAGGATAGACAACACCCGCCCTGTTCCTTCACTGGAGGACAGCCAGTTTAATTATGGCTTCAACTCCCACTACCTGCAGAAGGTGGTCTCTTATTGGAGAAATGACTTTGACTGGAGGAGGCAGGTTGACAAACTCAACCAGTACCCCCACTTCAAAACCAACATCGAAGGTGAGGCTGCACGGCTGACACATTCATGAAGAACATATCGTCCTATAATCTCTAACTTATTCTTACTGCCGCTCAGGCATTGATGTCCATTACCTGCATGTGAAGCCCAAGACGGTGCCGGAGGGATCTACTGCTATTCCCCTGATAATGGTTCATGGCTGGCCTGGCTCCTTCTATGAGTTCTACGGATTGATCCCTCTGCTAACGGAACCATCAGACCCGCAAGGCCTTGTCTTCGAGGTGGTGTGTCCCTCCATACCAGGGTACGGGTTTTCGGAAGCACCACATAAGAAAGGTGAGTCTGGAAAGTTTTTTTTTCTTGCAGACGTGGAGAACTATTGATGCTAGGTTTTGACTTGATGAAGACCCAATGGGATTGAAATGTTGTCCATTTACAGAAACAGAACATAAACACATGTAGAGTTCATAGATGCATAAAAAACCTGAGTGCATTGAAAGATCTGAGTTTATTCAAATATTGCAGGGCTAGATTGTTTTGGCTTTAGTAAGGCACTAGTGTAGTGCCCGTTTGGAGCGCATACCTGTCTGGAACGGGCTGATTGCTTGGCGGCGTTGTCGACAACTGCGGTATGGCTGCTTGCACCCGCCAAGTGTTGATTGGATTAACGGTTCTCGAGATAACAGAAGGACAGTCATACGTTTATACACAGATAGACAGAGATTCCTTTGTTTATAATTACTTGATGCTGCTACAGCGCCACCTATTGGCCAAATGGCACAAAATTTGCCATGGTCAGTCAGACATGATATCTACACATGTCCACCAAATGTGGTCCCAAAAGCACAAAGCGTTCAGGAGATATGCCATTTTTTTGCGGGCGGTAAATCATTTTAGATGTAAATGGGTGTGGCTTATATGGATAGATTCATCTGGACCCACAAAATCCAGGAAAAAAATTGTTTTTGTTTTGTTTTGAGACTTACGGTTCAAAGGCTACAGGCCAAAATGTAAAGTTTATTGTTATAGCGCCACCATCTGGCCAAATTACACCACTTTCGACACTGCACTCCCTTGTGCCTTAGCAATACTCCTGCCAAGTGTGAAGTAGATCGGATGAACGGTTCTCAAGATATGTGAAGGACACACCCACATAAAGAGATTCCTTGCTTGATAGTTAGATATCTGGTGAGCTGACACAATTTACAAACAAAAAAAATGTTGTGTAGAGAATGTTGTTTGACCAGGGCCTTCTGAGTTAATTTCCTGCAAAATCCATTCCATATTGATGTGGAAGCATTTACGTCGTCCCTTTTCCTGTGGAAACTGTGTGGGTTCATACTGCAATTTCTAAATGTGTGTGTTTGTGTGTGTGTGTAAACAGGTTTCAATTCAGTTTGTGCAGCACGCATCTTCCACAAACTGATGAAGCGCCTGGGCTTCCAGCAGTTCTACGCTCATGGAGGAGACTGGGGCTGGCTGGTCACCACCAACATGGCTCAGCTGGAGCCCAAGTAAGACACACAAGAACTTCCTCAACACCTGACACACACACTCTTTTTAGTAAATGCTCAAATAAGGTATTACTACATTGGCCTGTGTTCTTCTTTTGTTTGTTTCCATACCCCAGGACAGTCAGAGGCTTGCATGTGAACTTTGCCCCGCCCTCCAAGCCGGGGCTGTCCGTGACTTTATCCATCCTGCTTGGCCGCCGCTTCCCGAAGCTGTTTGGCTTCACTGACATGGATATCCAGCGCCTCTACCCCTGCATGGAGAAACTGGTGGTGGAGTCCATCAAAGAGTCTGGCTACATGCACATCCAGGCCACCAAGCCTGACACCGTGGGTAAGGACCTAGCAACCTGCGAGCTGTGACTCTAGACTGGCTTCAGTATAGTTTTAAAAGGTTAACCTCTTCCACTCTACCCCATTTATTTCTTTTTTCTTTTTTTTGAAGTAGAAGAAGAAGTAGAAGTATATGATGTCCATCCCCATACTCTATTATGTCTCATAAGTTGTTGCAGCAATTTTTAGGTTGATACCATTTGTTACACAGATTTGGTGCTAAATTAAAAAAAAATGTACCACTTGAGAATTGATAAAAATGATGAATAATCCCTCCAAAATACCACATTAAGACACCAAGACCTTGAGGAACACCATAGAAAAAGCCATGCTGTGATTTGATATCAAAAACTTTTGATATTTGAGAGATTTCTGCAAGAATTGCATTTTTCAGCGATTGGATGGTGAGCACTTCTGATGTGGAAACTGCTCAGAACCCCCCGTATTGTCAATCTAGCTAGGAAAGCCATGTCTAATGAAACTTTATCGTCACAATGTTTAATTTTTTATACAGTGAGGTCAAATTTCAAAAAATGGTATCACTGCAATGAAATGGCTACAATGGGGACTAACATCATTACACATGAATACAATCAGGCTCATTGGATCCACAAAAAAACCCCAAAAGACTGTTTAGGGACCCCAGTATTCAGGTGATTATCATAAAGTGGTCATGTCTGTAAAGGTACCAAATGCATAGAACCCATTTTCATTCACATATCTTGAGGTCAAGGTTTTCATTTGAAAATGGCCATGACAGTTTTCCTTGGCAAAATTTGGCCTAAGTTGCTAGGACTTCGGAGCGTTATTTACCCTCCTTCCCGACAATCTAGTAGGGTTGTCACGAGAACCAAAACTTCGGTACCAAGTGGATGCCAAAATTCTAAAAAGGTGACGGTACTAGTTTTCTACAGTACCGAAGGTACTGTACGATGCCTGCAGGGTCTGAAATTAACACCCGCCAAGCGCCAAATGCGTCTGATTCTGTCCTCTGTTCTCTGTGTCGGAGTTTGACACACAGACACACACACCCACACATTACAGCGCCATGCAGCAGTGAGATCCAGAGATGCAGAGATCCTTTATGTTGGAGAAGAGGATTCACTCGTGGGAGAAAAAACTAAACTGAACAAACTGAATTTCTATCTTTTGTTGCTTATTGCTAAATCTCTAAAAAGTGGTGTTTTTTTTTTTTTATTGAACTCTGGACTCTTTATTTCCGGTGAATGTTATTGGGACGTGCATTTGATTATCTTACACTTAACTCCCCAGATCCACTTTGTTTGAACCAATCCAACAGCATCCAATCAAGTTTCAGGAGAAAATCATGAAGAACTAACGTTATGTTACTGAGCACCAGTTGGATCCAGTTACTCTGCTGTTAAAATTATGTTACATTTGGTGAAGAGCACATATGGCTTGTTTAGGACTCGAGACCTGAGTTGGGACTTGAGTCACAGACTTGAGACTTACTTGTGACTTGCAAAACAATGACTTGGTCCCACCTCTGGTAGCCTTTACCCAGTGAAATGTCACCATGTCAGTGAATTTAAACTACTGCTTGCAATCTGAGGATATAGTATATAGACATATGTACACATTACATGGGATTTATTTATTTATAAATTTTTTTACCATGGTATCGAATTTGGTATCGAGAATCATGGAAATTCACTGGTATTGGTATCAATTACTAGATTTCTGGTATCGTGACATCCCTACAAGCTAGTATGACATGGTTGGTACCAATGGATTCTTTAGATTTTCTAGTTTCATGTGACACCAGTATCTTCACTCTAGCCTGCTGCAGCCTCTGAAAGACGGTAAAGTTGGCAGAGTGGACGAGGTTAATGGAATCTTAGATTGTATTATTATTTTTGTTATTTTTTAATCAACAAATCCATAACTCTGACAAATCGCCCCTCAGGTCGAGGACTGAATGACTCCCCAGTGGGTCTGGCTTCCTACATTCTGGAGAAGTTCTCCACGTGGACGAGCCGAGACTTCAGGAACCTGGATGACGGAGGGCTCACCAGGTAAATAGAACACTAAACTAGAACAGAAGGGAGTCAGTAAGTGCTGATATTTGCTCTCACCACATCCTTTTCATTATCCTCTAGTATGAAGATATTGTATCAAACTATCAAGTACAAACATGCAGTAAGTTCTAAATACCATCAGTTGCAGTAGCATACTGTATGTATCAGGAGTAGCCCCCAGGCTCCATGTAAAATGGGATTGTTGTTTGTAAGAGTCAAATTTGCCACAGTAATAATCCAATATATGGATGATTGATGGGTTTACTGCAGTGGGTACCACTCAGTAGCCTCATTCAGTGTTGCCAGATTGGGCAGGTTTAAGTCCAATTGGGCTACTTTTCATTGAGTTGGGCGGGAAAAATAGCGTTCCCTCATATTATTGACTCATTTATTTGAGAAATATTTGATTGACATGAGTTGCATTCAATCATCATTAGGGATAAGGGAGGACCGATACTTACCTTGACGTCATCATCGTTGACATTGACGTGGGGATTTGTGTATTTGGTCGTCTGACTGCACTCTTTGTGGGTTGCGATAGCCTATCGAACCTTTTATCTTTGGTTATTTGATGCAGATTTATATGCTTCTGATGTGTTTTCTGTTGTGCATGGAATGGTTTTACACAGGTTATGATTTGGGCATGGTTTTTTATTGAATTGGGACGGGTTTTAATTTGTGATTGGGCTGGAAAATGGCAATCTGATCTGGCAACACTGGCCTCATTACTGTAATATTAAATCTTGGTGCCTTGCAGGAAGTTCTCTCTGGATGACCTGCTGACTAATGTGATGATCTATTGGACGTCTGGCTGCATCGTCTCCTCCATGAGGTTCTACAAGGAGAACGTTGGCAAAGGCCTCGACCAGCCTCACACTAAGTGAGTGACAACCACAGAGTTTAATGTGAACGATCCAGTGAAGAGCAGATGAAGAAACTTACAGTGGGAACTAATTTGTCTATTTAAATGACTGTATAATGTATGGAGTTGTTCCGATACTGATACCAGTATCGGAAATGCGTCCGATACTGCCCAAAATTTGGGATCGGGTATCGGTGAGTACACCAGTCTACGTACGATCCGATACCATCATTTATTAAAAAATCAACTTGTTTAATCGGAAATCAATTCTCCTTCGCCGCTGTGGCAGTAGGGTTACCAATTTCAACACCGGCAATCTTCTAAAACATTTGAAGACACATCAAGGTGAAAGAGAACAACGGCTTTAAAGGGGGAAAAAAGGACGAACCGCAGCAACAAATGATGAGATAAATTCCACAATTCCATGTATTTGTTCATGTTTTACAAAGGGTTCAACCTGAGTCAGGCCATACAATACTATATATATATATTTTTTTTTTAAATCACGCTGGTATCGGCCACAAGTTTGGGTATCGGAATGGAAAAAAATGGCACCGGAACATCTCTAATAATGCAGCTACAATACATGAGTCCTGGGCCACAGTTTCAAGCCAAAATGTACCTTTCAAAGAAATTTTGAGTGGATAAAATGACAAATAAATGGATTTTGCTTGACTTCTTTACTTAAAACAGACTGTTAGGGGTGATCATGTGTAAACCGGATTCAGACCCTAAACTAGAAACATCCAGTGGAAACATCACACAGAGGTGCAGTTCAGAATGACTCGTTTTTATCATGTTGGTGAGGCAGTGAGGTGTACCAGCTTCCTGCATTAAATATCATCTCTAAAGTTAAAATCATCCCCCTCGTCAAACGCTAACACATCATCGTCTCTTCGCAGGATACCCGTGTACGTCCCCACCGGGTTTGCCAGCTTCCCCGATGAGCTGATGCACACTCCCAAACTGTGGGTCCAACAGAAGTACCGTAAACTCGTGAGCTTCACGCCCATGGCCCGCGGTGGCCATTTCGCCGCCATGGAGGAGCCCCAGCTGATGGCCGAGGACATCCAGAACTTCACTAAGACTGTGGAGAAGAAGAAGTAGTAGTAGGGGGGCGGACTGATGAACAGGTGAATGAACTAAACGTACAGAATGAAGAATAATCTGGAAGAGCAGTAAGTAGACGTGTGTGATTCTAGATTGTGAAGTAAGCACTGTGTTCCTCTACGAGGTGGAACTGATAATATAGTGAGCTCTATCTAGTGAAATTCCTCATCATACTTCTTTGTCAGTGAGTCGGTCTTGTGCTGAGAAAAAATGTTTGAAAGTTGAGCAGTGAAAGAAGCCAAACAGAAAGAGATCTAAAAGATCTAAAATGATGGATCAGGTATCAGCGAGGATGTGAGTCTATGCACCGATCCGATTATAATATCATTTATCAGCTCAGTTATGCTACACAGGAACAACAACAATACGCGCCACTCGCTACCCGATCCGTACATCCCGCCTGAACGGTACTGCACAAGTGCAACTCTCAACAGAGATGAGAAAGAAGCGAGATGGATCACTCCTTTGATACTAACATCATCAAACGTTTGCTGCATCTGAAATCGATGATAGAAGTAGCTGACGAGAGCAATCTCGCTTCTTTCTCATCTCTGTTGAGATGTGCAGTACTGATCGGCAAAATGTCAGCAGTTTGGCAACATTTTACATCTCTCAAACTAGATAATAAAAGAAAGTTCTATTGCATTCATTCTCTGTATGCATTTTTTCCTGTTATACAAATGGTTTAACCTGAGCCAGGGTTAGTACAGCTGTTAAAAATTGACGTATATATTTTTTAGGGCTGTCAAAGTTAGCACCAAATAATGCATTTATCGCAAATTTGTTTAACTCCACTAATTTCTTGAACACATTAATGCAACTTGCCATTTTTAGGTGGTAGCGAGCTCAGTTTTAAAGCCAGGACCGACCATGTCATACTATCTTGTAGCAAAGGAGGCTAAATAACACTACAAACCTACGCTAAATTTTGGCGAGGAAAAACTGTCATGGCCATTTTCAAAGAGGTCCCTTGACCTCTGACCTCCAGATATGTGAATGTAAATGGGTTCTATGGGTACCCACGAGTCTCCCCTTTACAGACATGCCCACATTATGATAATCACATGCAGTTTGGGGCAAGTCATAGTCAAGTCAGCACACTGACACACTGAAAGCTGTTGTTGCCTGTTGGGCTGCAGTTTGCCATGTTATGATTTGAGCATATTTTTTATGCTAAATGCAGTACCTGTGAGGGTTTCTGGATGATATTTGTCATTGTTTTGTGTTAATTGATTTCCAATAATAAATATATTCATACGTTTGCATACAGCAACATATTTGCCCACTCCCATGTTGATAAGAGTATTAAATTCTTGACAAATCTACCTTTAAGGTACATTTTTAACAGATGAAAAAATGTGTGATTAATTGTGATTGAATATTTTAATCCATTGACAGCCCTAGTTCAAACTTGTTAAATGCAGTCTTCGGCGAGAAATTTGAATAAATCCAGTTGTTTGAAGGAGATGTTTTCACAGCGATATAAAATAGATTATAGAGAGGGAATTAAGACCTTTTTAACTTCATATCAAAAAACAGTATGTTAATGGTAATAAAGGAGTGGATGTTGAACTGTATGGGATTTATTGTTTTACTTTTGTTTTTTTACTGTGGTGTCAAATTGGTATCAAGGATCGTGGGATTTCACTGGTATTGGTATCGACTACTAATTTTCTGGTATCGTGACATCCCTACTAGTCCCTAACAAATTCACAGCTACAAGTCAGGAACCCGAAACCAGCGTCCATCCATTCACAGACCGTCTGCCCTCCTCAGAACTTCCCTCAGCTTTGTAGTATTGGTACAGTTTACAAAGCAGCTGCAGATGGGAGGGAGGTCAGGGGGCACCTGTTGTTATTGTGTTGACAGCCTGGACAAGGTGCCAGACATTCCTCCAACTGATAACATGAAAAAGCTCTAACATGAAGCCACAACCATGCTGCCACAATATCGCCTTAAACCTCTGAATCAGGTTTCATTTGACTATTTTTTCCTTTCAAAGTCATTTTAGTAGTTTAAAAGATTAACGAAGGCAGATGTCTTTAATATGTTACACTTTGTCTTTGATTTATTTACTATTCGTTAAAATTTTTTTATTACAAGGCTGTGTTGAATACTTGATTCTGATTTGTCAATCGCGGCATTCTGCGGTCTGTAATTTCTCTATAACAGATCGTTGCTATGTATAACAGACTGTTGCTATGTATGGCAGACCGTTGCTATGTATAACAGACCGTTGCCATGTATAGCAGACTGTTGCTATGTATAACAGACCGTTGCTATGTATAACAGACAGTTGCTATGTATAGCAGACCGTTGCCATGTATAACAGACCGTTGCTATGGGCGCAGCTCTGATGTGGGACTCTGGCGGACCGTTTTTGTGTCAAAATATTGATTTCTTCCGTAAGTAGCCGTATAATTATCGGGATAATGTACAGTGAGCCAGTCATTGTTGTGAAAGAATCCCCTTCAGGGCGATGAGAGACCCCTCTGCCACCATCAGCATCGTCCCGTCGGGGATTCTTTCACATCTATGACCGGCTCGCTGTACATTATCCCTTACACATTTTGTCTCAATGACTTTGATTTGCTAGCTTCAAGCACTAACTTTACAATGACTGGAGAGACAAGAAGCACTGGTTACTGTATGTTGATGTAAGCCTCCGTTAAAGATATGAAATTGAATGTCTTCAAAAGGTTTTGGACATTCAGCACTTTGATATGTAGGCGCGATAGTCTAACATGAGAGTAACAATTCTGGAAATAAAGAGTTCAATCATGATCTGCAAGAAGCTGGATCCAATCTGTGATGCTGTTTGATGAGTTTTACTTGATTTACTTAAATGATGAAAATAACTAGGTTATATTTCGAAAAGACGTTTTCCTCAGAATGCCTTGGAAATGTTGTCACGAGACAAATACCATTTTTATTTCACAATAAAATGCCAATCGTACCTTTCCCTTTTAAAACTACGCAATCTAAAATGAACTGCGGTGTATGCTACCATTCCAAGATGACGTGTTGTATCTCAGATTGTGACACAATGTTCTGTCTTTGACCAAATAAAATTGACACTGAGTAGCGCACTGTCCTAACTGCTAATAACAGTCTGTTATTTTGTTATACAGTCTTCAGGTGTGACTACAGCCCTGCTCCAAAATCATCTTTCTAGTTGCATTAAATGCTGCTGTTTTTATATTCAAACGATGGTGATCGTGATAGACTGTCCAACTGGCCTTAGTAAAATGAGAGGCAGCATTGTAGAGTTTTGGAGAAAATAATGCATTTGATGCTAGCATCTTGGTTGAGACTTAGAGCATGAAAACTGGGACAGGTAAAGACTAAGTTAACCTGCCTTATAGCAAGTCATCTTCAGGGCATCAGTTGCCATAGTAACAGACATAGACTTTCATTAAAATTGATTTCTGGAACAGGGGCAGTTGATCTTTAACCTGACGCTGTTTGTTTTCACAGAACCATCAGAGAAGCTGCCATTGGAAAGTGTTTAGAAAAGGGTAGGCACTTTCAAAAACTACTTGGCAGGTGATTGGATGAACCATCTGTCAATCAAACTAACAAAAGTGAAACAAACTGAAGGCCAAAAAACATCGCCTTCAGTGCCGTTCTTTGCTCTTCTTTCAAAGAAGAGATACTCTCCAGTTCTGATAGAACTGATGCTATCGCAGCATCTACGCTAACCTCTTCAGGAGCTGCCGTTGTTGTTTAGAATGAACAGTCGCATCTCTGTGTCGTCTCACCGGGTCTCAAATCTCATACACCTACGGTACCTACTACAGCTCCTCACAGAACGCCGATTTGTCCGTTATCTCACGAGCTGGACCCAAACGCTTTACTCAAAGCCTGACGAGATGGGTTTTCGTGTGAGATGTGATCCTATACGATTCTCGCCAGCTGCCGTGCAAGGTTAGGTGAACTTGTTGTTGGCTCTGGAAATGTAGGACTTCCCGAAATTTGCATTATACAGATGTGGTTAATGTATTTGTCCTCCTTTCTGGAATACCACCCTGGAGTTATACTGCGTATGCCCAGAATGGTTGCGTCGTGTGTTCTGATCTATATCGCATCAGTTGGTTGCAAAAGTTGGTGGCGTTATGTTTTCGGGTCGTCCGTCCATCCGTCCATCCGTCCCATTCTCGTGAACGCGATATCTCAGGAACGCCTTGAGGGAATTTCTTCAAATTTGGCACAAACGTCCACTTGGACTCAAGGATGAACTGATTTTGGTTCGTCAAAGATCACCGTGACCTCACAAAACACATTTTTGGCCATAAGTCAAGAATTCATACGCTAATTATGACAATTTTACACAAATGTCTAACAGGATAGAATGATGAAGTGATGACTGATTTTGGACAGACATGGACGTTTCATAATGAGGTTGTTAAGATGCTGGGATGCCCCGAATGTCTTGTCACGTCAACAAACCAAAAGACTCCTCCGCCTCTCTTTGGTAATGTTCAATGTCGCACTGCCCCGAGCTTCCAATCCCACCCCCTAACCAGTTGTTAGCAGAGCGCTGAGTTTCCCAAGCCCCCCCAGTGCCCTGGCTCGGGACACCCTCCCAGTGCTGCACTCCCCCAGGCCTGACTGCCTGCCTGCCTGCTCTTCTTGGCAGCCGAACAGCCAGGGGAGGATCAGGACGACCGGGCGGCTGAGATAAGGACCACATGAAGTTCCCCACATTACCTCACCCGATAAGGAAACAAGCAGAGACAGACGGAGAGGCAGAGAGAGAGAGAGGGTCAGACTGGGAGGAATTGTCTGGATGGACGGTGATGCGCAGAGAGTCGGCCGGTGATTGTGAGTTCTTTTAGGGGTCTGGCTGGAACTGGGAACCCGTGGAGGCCTGGTGAACTCTGGAAAAGAGCTTGAAGATGCTCGAACAGAACGGTCCTCAGTAGCTACAGAAAAAACATGAGCACAGAGTAGAATGTTTATGAGATCAGATGAGTGATTTCAGCTGTTCTTGAGCCAGTGTTTGACTTTTAAAATGCTAAGATGACCTGCGTGTTCTGCAGCGTGTTTACCAAAGCACTCGGTGGATGATACTTTCACTACAACCTCCAACAACGGGAAAGCAAACTTCCATCCAGCCAATGAAAATAGACTGAGCCAAATTGAATTAAGTCTTCGGGACAGTCTGCTACAGCGCTTCGGCAGCACCCATGGCGGTGAATCCTCTGGAAGGTCTCATGTCGGTTGCAGCGAAGCACCAGCTGGTCTCCAGCTCCACGGCCGAGCCGCCGAGGCACCAGCCCCGAGCGGCCGGCAGCCCGGCATCCCTGCACGGACACGGGCAGGGCACACGCAGGAAGTGGGTGAGTCTGAAACTCAAGCATGAAGACAGACTGGCAATTAATAATTCTGAGAAACCTGTGGGGTATTGCACAACCTTTATCATAATTTGAACATACCAGGATGACATACCAGGATATAAAATGGCATTGTAACCACTTGCTTAAAATTTGTTTTCTTAACAAAACTAGTCAAATGTAATCTCACACATGAAAACTATGGGACATCATGCTTCTGTATCTTGCAAAGTATTACTGAGATCATGCAATACTTTCCCACAGAGTGATAAACAGATGTTTAGACTATGCCAATAACTTATTAGTGTGATGTGGGCAGTTTAAGATAAGAGCAGAGTGCCAACAAGTAAGATGAATCTCCCTTTTTCAAGATAACTCAACTAAAGTTCAGTTGAGTTGAACTAAACTAACGATAGGGAAAACCTGTGGAGGATGCATACCTGAAAGTGATGTGTTTTTTGGTACAAGTTTGGACTTTTCAAGCACATTTCACGTGTTTAGAAGCAGTCCTGGTGAGTGCTGACTGGGTTACTCCTCTCTATCCATTTCTACCCTTTTTTAACCATACACTAGAGCAACACCAATATTTTCTGGTTATCTCACACAGCATTGATTATTTCTGAGCACTAACCATGGATGGATTATGAGACAATGGGCACAGATATGTAAAGGGTCCCCATCCCTCCTACATACAGTAAGAACAAGAACCATAGATTCCAAAAGACATCTTTTTGCATCACTTGTGGTTGTTTTGTGTCTCTCAATAGTTGTTTTTTGTCACTTTTTGGTTGTTTTGTGTCTTTGTGGTTGATTTGTGTCACTTTTTAGTTGTTTTGTCTCTTCATAGTTGTTTTGTGTCTTTTTGGGTGTTTTGTGTCTCTTCATAGTTGTTTTGTGTCTCTTTTTGGGTGTTTTTTGTCTTTGTGGTTGTTTTATGTCTCTTGGTTGTTTTGTGTCTCTTTGTGGTTGTTTTGTGTCTGTTTTTGGTTGCATGTCTTTGTAGTCATTTTGAGTCTCTTTTTAGTTACTTTGTGTCTTTTTCTGATTATTTTGTGTCTCTTTTTGGTCATTTTTTGTCTCTTTCTGGTTATTTTGTGTCTCTTTGTAGTCATTTTGAATCTCTTTCTGTTTTTTTTGTTTCTTTGTGGTTGTTTTGAGTCTCTTTCTGGTCATTTTGCATCTCTTTTTAGTCATTTTACGTCTCATGTGGTAGTCTTGTGTCACTTTGTGACTTTCCGACAAGAAATGTTAGCAGTAACTTCAAACAGAGGCTCCAACCTGTTGGGCCCCTGGCCCGTTCAGTTATCCGTCCATGGTACTGAAGCATCTAATAGCTAGAAGCACAAGTTATTCATTTTCTTCTAATTTCAAAACTTCTCTTAGTACCATAAAGTAAAAATACCATACGTTAGATATCCTTTTGTTAAATGTGTGTGAAAGAGGGTTGAAAAAGTGACTGATGATTATTGACTTTCACATTGCACCTTTCAGCAATTTCCTGTATGCATATAATACTGCACAGCAGTAGGAAGTTGTAAGTTGAGCCTATTTGATTTGGTTTGATTTGAGGCTCTATAAACGTGTCCTCTGCTGCAGGTGCAGTCTGTGTGTGGGTCCAGGTCTAACTCTGGTTCTGGTTGTGAGTCTGCGGAGCCGTGCAGGACGCTGAGGGGTCAGCACTCCCCAGAAAACGCAGCGCGAGAGAGGAGCCGCGTACGCAACCTACGACAGGCCTTCCACAGCCTGCAGGTACACGGACATTCGCTTAACCGACATTTCATCAAGTTAACACTGAACACAAGCTGTTGAACTTCTTGTGCTCTCGTGAACTCCGAGACTTTCCCTGCACATCTGTGTTTTACCACCTGCTTCCCGTTTGGGTGTTGAATATTTATTTTTTTACATCTTGAGGTTTTTTTGCATGCATACAATAACAGGTTGTGCCTTATAATAGAAAAAAAAACGTCCATATTGTAACTTGGCATTACAATATGGAATACTGCTTTATTTATTTAGTGTAAAGCAAGACTCCATTACAATGAAAAGAAGAGCTCTTCTTTATTGCAAAGATTGTGCTACTTTACAGTAGGCTATGTGTTACAGAAATGAATTAGAAATGCTGCAATATTCTTCAACAGGATTTATTTTGCCAATTTTGCAGAGTAATTTCAGTAATGTGATACAAACCTATTCATTCACTATACATACAGTACTTGTATAGGACCGCTACAGATATAGAAATACAACAGTGTATGCCTGATCCATCCCTGGCAATCTTCTGAAAATATGTCCAGACATCCAGCATGCATTGTGTCCAAGAGGGACATCTGATCGAGTGGCTGCTGGTCATAAACCTTCCACCTCCACGAGGACAAGAGTTCCTCTGTGGGACTGAAGAATACAGTTTTTTCTCAATTGCTTGAACACAATTCCTTGACCAACGCTTCACACACAATTTTAAAAACTCACATCCAACAAGAAAAGAGCTGTCATCTGTAGCTGCTGTAATCCTGTAAAAACGTCTACCAATCACTGCCTTGTGGTTCGCTTGGAAAGAACCAATCAGATGCCTCCCAGCTCGTACTCTACCCTTGGCGTGCACCAGCCTGAACTCAAAGCACGTCGCCGCCGCACGTTTCCTGGAGAATGGAAGAGAAAACTCAGCCCTGCAGTAGCACCTGTCTGTGAAGTAGTTACGAGGGCTCCGTTCTTTCCACGCTTCCCGTTCATTGTCTATGTAAGCAGCCGTGCAATGCATTCTGGTAGCGTGGCGATTCGAGAAACGGAGCGTCACAATGCCCGCTCCTTATTTGCATAAAGTTGAGGGCTCGTCTACTTTATGCAAATCACGGGCATTCGATGCGACTCCCCGCCTCTCGAAACTCCCGAGAATCTTTTAAAATAAATGTTGTTGATCCAAAATAAAGACAGATTCAGCAACTGCACAGCTTATTTCCCGCCTCAAATGTTTTCAGAAACACATTTCCGTGAACTATTTTCGTGAAATAAGAGAATAAAGTTTCCAAACGAGCCTCCATGTTGGTTCCGGTTTGAAAGCTGGGAGCAGCAGCCCACGGAGGGAAAGCTTTCGTCCAATCAGGTGGGGACAGCCTTGTGTCTAGTGGCAGACCACCAAGCGTCCAATGTTGGGAAGCGTCGAGTCCCCATGCGATAAAAAACGCCCCTGTGGACACGTACCATCGGTCTGTAGCCAGGGAGTAGTAGGGTTAGTTGCTCTCCACGCTGTCATCTCTCTCACGTCTCTCTTACGCTGTTGCTCTCTCATTGCAAACGGTCTACGCACAGTAAACAATTGATGTGATTGGCTCGACTGAGTTAAGCTGTTGCCGTATTAACCGGATTAGCTGCGGCCGCAGTCTAAAGCTGTGACTGTCTGAAAAAACAACAACGTTCCATGAAGATTATTATTTATTCTCATAAATGTATTTGACTACTTTTGTGTAAGGTGTTGCACTTATTAAAGAGACAAACAATTAAAAACAATATCTTTAAAAACTAATCCATTAGTTTTCAGTTCACTCAGCTAAGGATGTAATTAAAATCAAAATTAAAAAAGGTCTCACTCTCACATTTGACAGTCGTTACAAGCATATTTGTGTTATGTGCAGAATCTTTTTGGATCTAACATTACCACCCACCTCCTGTGTCCTCAGGCTGCTCTGCCCTCAGTCCCACCAGACACCAAGCTGTCCAAGCTGGATGTCCTGGTTCTGGCTACTAACTACATAGCTTACCTGACAGAGACGCTGGACCAGGGAGGGACGCTGGCTGAGCACACGCTGCCCCCCAGGCCGGGTGGATACCTGCATCCTGTTAAGGTAAGGAAGGATAGGAACCAACAACGTACTGCTAATCACGCTGGGTGAATTACACTGTCAGTTATTCATTTACAGGACAGGACTTGAGATGATAATCAGTCTATGAGACAATTAGGTGAGACAGGCCCAACCAGAAAAATTGGTTAAAGATTGACAGTCACACATCATGTGTCTGTCACCATGACAACAGCATTGCTTATTATACTGTATGTGTCTGTCATGTGGCAGAAACAAAGACATATTAAAAGTTATAATATTATATGACAACTGAAAAAAATGTGCTAACTAGGTAATTTTAATTTTAATTAAAATATTTACTTATTTTAAATTATAAGTAGGCCTACATAAAACAACTAATATTACCTTTAGATAACTGGATAATTATATCTAGTTATAAGTACATAAAACCACTAATATTACCTTTAGATAACTAGCTTATTATATCTAGTTATAAGTTTATAAAACCACTAATATTACCTCTAGATAACTAGATAATCTTAACTAATAATAACATAAAAACACTAATATTACCTTTAGATAACTAGCTTATTTTATTTGTTCTAGTTATAAGTACATAAAACGTAAGTTACGAATGTAACCATGGTTCTGTGAGTTCCTGTTATGACTGCCGGGGGTTAGGGCTGCCAGTGGCGGTAAACTGGACCTGCTCCATGCAGGAGTCTTGACTAGTTTGTAGGTGCTAATCATATTAGCATGAAGAGCTAACCCAGTGCGCTGTCTCTCTCTCTCTCTCCTCAGAAGTGGCCCATGCGTTCCCTGCTCTACTGTGGCGGTGTGGAAGGGCTGCTGTCAGGAGTCCCAGCCAATCAGATGCCTCCATCTGGACGGGACGGGACACACCCACTGACCTCCACCTTAGAAGCAGACAAAGAGTGACAGCAGAGCAGAACTTTACCCCTGCTTTTTTTTTTTTTTTTATATCTCCAATGTTAACCAGCCATGTAGCTCCTATTGACAGCAGAGGAAGAAGATTAAAGGTGGAGTCTAATGCAAACACACTTTTTGTCAAATTCAGTGAATATCTCCTCGCAGTCTGCTGGCTGTTCGTTCTGTGTGTGCGTTGAAAAAATAAAATCCTGTGTTCGTACACAGCCCTGGCTCTGTAAATGGGAAACAAACAAAGTGGCACGGACCGTCTGTGAGCGGTGCCGATGCAGCTGCTCCACCGGTGCAGTAGGAGCGCTTGCTGCAGGATATCGTCCCGGTGAAGCGAGTGCTTGCAGGATCAGGAAATCCCACGTTCAGAGAGTCTGGTAGCTCAGTCTTTTTCAGCCTTCAGAACAAAATGAAAACGGCCGCGGGAAGTCGTCTGTCTGAGGAAAAGACTACGGGATAAAAATCATTCATCTGCTTCCTGTGTGTTGACGTGAAAAGTGACTGCATGGCCGATGTCTTGTCTCTGTTCATTTTTTCTCCATGTCAGTCAGTGTATCTTTTGGTCATTCGATTTTCTTTTCACAAAAGGTTATTAAAATACAAAACAATAGTAGTTATTTCATTTTCATTTTAAAATAAAAAATGTTAATTTAAATATAAGGCGTTTTTCTTTATCAGGGTCAAAAAGGGATGAACCAAACTTAAAAAAACATGTTGATTTTCATTTTCTATTTCAAAAAACAAAAAATAAAATCACTGGAAGACAGAAACGAAAGAACACCCGTTTTTTCATATTCTGCGACCGGAAGTTGCGTAAGAGCGCGTAAGATGGTGCTGCTGTGTAACTGAAGGTGATGGACATGGATCAGTACGTAGTTTTTGAAACAATAAAAGAGTGTGTCTCAGGGAAGAAGACATGACTGCAGAAAAACTTCGGTAAAGTTGGAAAGATATTGACAGATGGAAACTTCCCGGATCAATAACTCATGAACGAAAAACGTTGTTAAAACACAAACGACGGCTCTTTCTGAAATGTAGTAAGGTAGACAACGAGCTACAACCTCGTTTTAATCAAAATGAGCTGTCCTCCGAGCTGGACACATAACATTGGTCTCTATGTGCAGCCAGCTGTGAGACGAGTGGTTCAGGGACCGTCTACAAAGTGCAAAGCCGAAAAGAGATGCTATAAAAAATATTTACTATTGTTTTGTATTTTAATATCCTTTTGTGAAAGGAAAATCGAATGACCAAAAGATACCCTGACCCGTGTCCTTATACAGTGTTTAATTTGTAAATCAGGAGGGGCTGGAACAGGCGTATGCACGGAACGCATCAAAACAACACCTCGGGTGCTGCTGTGCGGAAACTAACAAGAATTATATAATAAACAACGCTATGTGCAACAAACAAATGTTTCATCTTCTGACATGACAATCGAGCCGAGCACACAACGATGGGAACTATAATTTACCATACTCATTTCACCGCGCAGCACAAACGGCCACTAGCTGTGGTGCTTACACTAATAGTAGGTTATATTTAGGGCTGGACCCCAATATTTCACGATAACAGAATCCTTAAAATGAAATGCCTTTTAATTAAACCGAAAAACACACGTTGCAGCGCTGTGCCGTCCATCTCGACTGAGAACGGAGAAACATCTGGCTGCTTCCCAGAGTCATGTCAAGGAAGCAGAGCCAGAGCCAGAGCCAGAGCCAGAGCCAGAGCCAGAGCCAGAGCCAGAGCCAGAGCCAGAGCCAGAGCCAGAGCCAGAGCCAGAGCCGCTGTTGCTTGTGTCGGAGCCTTCTCAGATGCAATTAGGCCTATAAGGCCTGCTATTAGGCCTGCAATTAGGCCTGCAAACGTGACTTTGAAGTACGTCTACGTTCGCACTCACAGAGGGAAATACCATTCGGTTCAGCCGTAGTGGCTCGGTCTGAGCCATTTACAGAGCCAGGGCTGTGTATGCTGCTGCCGGATTTTCTTTTTTAGAGCACACACACAGAATGTGAATTTAATAAAAAAAGTGCATTGCATTAGAATCACACACTGAACCTTTAATCTGGAGACAGCGATCAGTAACAAGAAGGAGCTACTTTCAAAGTAAATGCTTGGTTACATAGTTGTTACAAGTTTAGCAAAGCAGAAACTAAAATCAAAACTTTTAGCCCCCCAAGAGCACAAGGAAGGCAAACATTTCAATATTTTGGATGGTGATGAAACAAAAAAAATTACAGTTTTTGGTTTAGCCAATAATGAAGGACAAGGCTTAAATCAACATGCAGCTCCAAGGACAGTGTCCATTTTTAGCTCCTTGTGTTGGGAAAGTCAATACATTTTGAAAGCCAAGTAGCCTGGTGGTTATTTCATCACATTCTTTCATTCAAAAACTGGTTACATGAACTGATTAAACTGATTGTTTCCTGTGACAGTTTGTAAAAGTTGTTTTTTTTCCACACACACACACCGGTACACGCAGCACAGAGAGGTTTAGATTCACTCTTGGAAAATATTCCATCATTATCTGAGCTTCAGACAGGAACGGATTTAATACGAGGAAATTAAAAAAGCTTCACTTGACTAATAACGCCACAAATCACTACATGGAGGAACAGCGTGTAGCCTATTATCTTGATTTAAAGGGTTGTACAGTGTGAGTATTTTTTTCATGATGTTACTTCTACTGTGACTGAGCTCAGTCAGTTAAAAAAGAATATAATGTATTTTTGTTAGGGTCTAATCCTTTTTATTTTATCTCATGATGTGTGTGTGCGTGTGTGTGTGTGTGTGTGTGTGTGTGTGTGTATGTGTGCGTGGGAGTGAAAGGACGGACAGACAGATGTTGGTGAGGGAGTGACTGTTGTGGGTGGGAACACAGCTGCTGTCCGATCACTTCATATCTCTGCAGTAATGACCACTTAGCTCTCATTACAACGCTGCCACAGAATGTCACCTTTTTCCTTGTGAGTAAAACACCATCTACAATAACAGCTTGTGTGCGTTTGTTATTTCTTACAATGTCACAAACAACATCTTAGAGGCAGAAATATTACCATCAGAAAAGAAACATTTTTCGATCAAAGCTCTGTGGGTAAATAATTTAAAGCCTAATGTCCAAATTGATGCCGACATATTTAAACTATATTCTGGTTTTTGAATAGTCGCAAAAACAATGAATTGATTCTCTCTTTTTTTTTTTTCTCGAGGAACCTCCTCTAGTTTTTTCCTACGATATGGGACTGTTTACTTTGGCTGCATGCACCTGACACTACTTTATGAAAAGCCTGGATTCAAGAGTTCACACCCTTTTACTTTTACTTGTCATGAAATAACCCAGCACACGTGAAACCCACCAAACACCAAAGGACTTCTTGATATTTCATGTATTTCTTAAAGTAGAAATGTAAAGCAAGTTAAAAGTAAATAAGTAAATCCAACCAAAATACTTAAAGGTCCCATATGGTGCTCATTTTCAAGAACAAACTTGTATTTTGTGTTTCTACTAGAGCATGTTTACACGCTGTAATGTTAAAAAAAAACTTTATTTTCCTCATACTGTCGGCCTGAATGTGCCTGTATTTACCCTCTGTCTTAAACACTCTGTTTTAGCGCATTTTGACGGAATTGCGACGAAATTTCAACAGAATTGTGTAGCTTAGGCCCATGTGTACTTCCTGTCAGCTGATGACATTCACATACACTGCAACCAGGAATAAACTTGGACACATTTAGAATGTTTACGTTTCAATATGTGTAAAGGGTCTAAATATTGTATATTTGTGACATCACAAATGGACAGAAATCCTGACAGCTTGTTTCAAATGCAGAGTTTCTGAATACGGCTGTGTGTATTTCCCTGTGGATTGAGCGTTTCGATACTGTCACAGTATTTATATAGGACTTAAGCCTGCTTTATAATAAAAAACATGAAAATCTCCCTTTTTTATAATATGGGACCTTTAAAGGAGCAGCACCCAAATTAAGAATTCCAATATGTTACTTCCATGGTCTAGTAAAGTTCAGTCAATATTAGTGAACATGAGTAAACAAAGCCAGAAAACCAGAGAAGTAATGGTACGTGTCCACTGGGGTGGTTTTTATCACGAGGGCACGCGCCGCTTCCCAGCATTGGACGCTTGATGGGCTGCCACTAGACACAACACACTCGGCATCTGATTGGACAAACGCTTTCCCTCCGTGGGCTGCTGCTCCCAGCTTTCAAACCGGAAACAACATGGAGGCTCGTTTGGAAACTTTCTTCTCTTATTTCCTGAAAATAGTTCACCGAAATGTGTTCTTTATTTTGGATCGACAACGTTTATTTTAAAAGATTCTTGGGAGTTTCGGCGAGTTGCGCCAGACGCCCATGATTTGCATAAAGTAGACTAGACCTCAACTTTATGCAAATGAGGAGCAGGCGTCGTGACACTCTGTCTCTCGAATCGCGCCGCCATGCTACCAGAATGCATTGCACGGCTGCTTACGTAGACAATGAATGGGAAGCGTGGAAAGGACGGATCCTGTGGACACGTACCATCAGTCTCACACTTCGGGCATAAAGTGTGGAGCTACTCCATTGACAATGAGTGGGAGACTGATTTTGTTTGTTTTTTTTTACCCAATGAGCTTCATTCTATTGTAGTGTTGTCAGTTGTGAAACAGAAAATGTCCCAATATTAGTGGGGCAGCTAAGCTGAACTATTAATAACAATTGTGCATGTTGCCACATTACATTTTCAAGTTCAGCATCGCTTTAACTGTGATTAGAGGTTACTGGCGACCCACATATTTATCCAGCGATATCTCTAATTCAAGTCAATTTTAGGTTAGAGACCAGAAAAAAAATCAACTGCCTTGCTCAGATTCGAAAGCAAATTTGCAGCGCCCTGATATCTATATCTTTTCATAACATATAAACCTACATCTGTGCCAAATGTGTTGCTTTATCGCAAAATGCACAATTTCTTATGCTTAACTGCCACGCCATATACTCAGAACATTCCCCTCATTGCTCTCAGTGTCATGTAGAAATCTCTCCCTATTCATTGTCTATGGAGCAGCTCCGCACTTTAAACTTAAATCACATATTTGAGTTTTAGTACTTTTTGGATTTGGGAGAGAGTTGTTAATTTTTACTAATATCTTTGGACTGTCTTAGACCATAGGAATAACATGTACGAATTTTGAAAATGGACGTAGTTCCCCTTTAAAAAAAAAAAAAAAAGCAAAATATTAGCAAAGCTCGACTGGACGGCACCTTGCGATAAAAACGAGACAAAGTTTCCAGTTTTTTTTACAGTATTTGTACTTTCTGTATCTCAACTCATAATTTACTAAGTATAATATTTTGTTGCTGTATGATTACGATGTAATTGCAGAAATGAGAGCTCAGCGCCGACACCGATCCAATAAGTCATGAAGATATGTTTGTCGGGTGGATAGAAGGAGCCTACAACTGAAAAGCTCTCCTCCTTGAACAAGATGGGCTCAGCTCCACAAGCAACAGCCCAGCGTTCAAGGCTAGCTCTATAAATCTGTCCAGAGGGGGGGGCGGCTGCCCCCGGTTTCCCGTGTGTAGTGATGACTAATTTGGAGCTGCTGGAGTCGGACTACTAAGGCAGAGTTTACAGAAGGACAGGAGAAGTCCGGCAGTTTGGTAAAGCAACTGCAACGGAGACTAAAGTCAAATGAGAACTAGGGCCAGACTCACAACTCACAGCAAATCCTCAACTCAATTTCATTCAATGCAATCACTTAAACTTTTTCCAGCACTTCCACTCTTAATGCCATTTCAACTTCTTTCAGTATTTCAACTATTTCAAATGTCAAACTGGAAATTTTATTGAGAAAATGTATTCAGAAATTCCCAAAATTTACTCCAGCTGCTTCCGGTGCTTATGCTTATACATTTAAATTGGCAAAAATGTATTGTAGGACAGCTCAAGCTCAATTAATAAGTTTTATCTCAACAATTTCAACTTTCAGTACTTCCACTTCAACAGACACTTCAGCATCACTCAGCGCCTCAACTTAGTGCTTGCACTTAAACTGAAACTTCGGATTATTTCAGCACTTTCACTACTGCCACTTCAGTAAATTCCAACCCCCTCTTCAGCTTCTTTCATCGCAACTCACAACATTTAGCCTTTTCTTGTTTTATTAAATCTTATAATTTTGCTCCTTTACAAACATGTCATTTTTAGGGCTGTCAATCGATTAAAAACATTTAATTGCGATTAATCCCAAATTAAATTGCACATTTTTTAAAGGGAGATTTGTCAAGTATTTAATACTCTTATCAACATGGGAGTGGGCAAATATGCAAATATATTTATTATTGTAAATCAATTAACAACACAAAACAATGACAGATATTGTCCAGAAACCCTCACAGGTAATGCATTTAGCATAAAAAATATGCTAAATCATAACATGGCAAACTGCAGCCCAACAGGCAACAACAGCTGTGTGTCAGTGTGCTGACTTGACTATGACTTGTCCCCAAACTGCATGTGATTATCATAAAGTGGACCTGTCTGTAAAGGGGAGACTCGTGGGTACCCATAGAACCCATTTTCATTCACATATCTTGAGGTCAGAGGTCAAGGGACCCCTTTTCAAAATGGCCATGCCAGTTTTTCCACACAAAAATTTTGCGTAAGTTTGGAGCGTTATTTAGCCTCCTTCGCGACAAGCTAGTATCATCACTCCAGCTTTAAAACTGAGCTACAACGTAAAAATCGTAAGTTGCGTTAAAGAAATTAGTGGCGTTAAAACGAATTTGCATTAACGCGTTATTATCACGTTAACTTTGTCCTAGTAATTGTGTCCTTTTTTTCTTGTTTGAGAAGTGTTGTAGTTTTCCCCCTCAAGGTTTTAAAGTCCAACAATCTCGACTCTTTTAAATTCTTAAACTTCAACCGACACTTCAAACTCTTTCAGGTCTTCACTTAAAAAAACAAAACCAAAACCAAAATGCAGCTTTTCTAACTCCCACACCGTCCGCTGTACACTCAACAACTTCAACTTCTTTCAGCACTTTTTTTTTACTTCAACTTCACTCAGCGCTGACACCATCTGACACTTTCAGTGCTCACACTTAAACTGAAACTATTTCTGCCACTTCTACTACTTTCAGTATTTCAGCTATGAATATAGCTAAATTAAATTCAGCCCATCCAGCTGGCCACATAGAAACAAAATGCCCCGTTGCACTAATGCACAAGACCACTGTAGAGAATGTATCATTTATAGTGCCGGATATTTTAATAATTTCATTCTAATATAATCTGAAATACTCCGTTATTTACGCCAGCTCTGGTTGATCAGAAAACGTAATTTGATGTGTGCCTCACTGCTCAGTGTATCTCCAGTAACACATACATAGAACCTATAACAGCTGCAGGTGCACCCGAGGGAGCATCTCTATCTACGAGCCCTGTGGTGGCCTTCAAAGTGTGCATGTGGTGTGTTATTGCTCATGTCACGCTTCCATGTAAAGACAGCTATTTATGCCACTGGAACAGCTTCAAGAAAGCGTGTATCCAAACCGTCTGCCCCCTCATCCCGTCATGTTGGGAGATAATCAACATATTTCCACTATCTCCCGCTCATTATTACTGGACACGCTGATTACAGGCTGGATTTATGGAGCTCTGAAGCTCTGAGGCCACACTCCCCCTTGCTTTGGCCGGGCCTCTGCTGGAACTGGGTAGAAGTCGAGACAGAGGATGACAGCGAGGAGGAGGAGGTTGACTGGAGAGAAGGATGAAGAGGAAGAGAGGGGAGGGTGGAGGAGAAGAAGAGAGAAACGAGAACTGGACTGTGGAGGACATAAATATAAGAATAGGAAAGAAGGAAAGGAGAAGACAGGAGGACGAAGGGGGGAGAGATGAAAGGGGCCATAGAAAAAACCCAAAGATTATTATTATTATTTGTTATAAATAAATTATATTTGATTAGTCTGAGATAAAATCATACTTAAAGCGGTCATTATATCCTGACAGTAGTGCATGAGACAGGTAACCTGAAAAAAATAATATGCCTCGGTGTCCTGTGGTGTCTTCCGGTGCTCCGAACGTCATCTACAAGATTTCACAGACCGGAAGAAAACAACCAATCAGAGCCGAGCTGGAGCCTGGCCGTCTCTGAGCAGCTGTCAATCACTCACAAACTACGATCAAACGGTCAAACTAGGCAGCGCTGATCAAATATGAATCAATATTATGTAACTGTAATGCCTATTTCTCTCCTCAGATGTTTTCTGTAGTGCCTATTTCACTCAGAAAATGTTTTCAGAATCATCTTGTAGTGTACTGTTTAGCTGTAAATTGAGAAAGTTTGTGACCCGGCAGCCATGTTGAGATCAGTTGAGGAAATACCAAGCACCGCCAACCAGCCGGAGCAAAATTTCTATCACTAAACAGTACACTACAAGATATTTCTGAAAACAATTTACGTGAGAAATAGGCAATACAGCAACTGAATATTAATTCATATTTGATCAGAGCTGCCTAACTTGACCGTTTGATTGGAGTTTTTGACAGATGCCCCAGTTGAATGAACAGCCAATAGGAACGCTCTCTCTCTGAAATGACCTGTGATTGGCCAAAGTCTCCCGGCTAGATTTCTTTAAAGCCTGAAAACAAAGCCATGAGGAGGAGAAGTAGTCTAGTTTTCTCTCAGGACACTTGAATTACAATATGCTGAAAGGTTATTATGGACCCGTGGGTGTTGCACCCGTCTGTTGTACACTTTTTCCTGAGATGAAACCAAACTAAAATCTGTAAAAAAAAGTGCTTCAGAGAATGAATTCTCTATAAATAACGGTGTAAATCATTTTACAAATTTCATGGTAATTAGATGATAATTAGCAAGTAACCTATTTGAAATTTCTTTTCAATTACTGCCAAATTACCCCCAAAATTTACCTCAAAATGCATTGAAAATTACTTTATTATAAACATTATTTAACCATTGTATGCTAACCATTTTAACCATTGTATGCTAAAATAGCATACAATGGTTAAAATAGGGCCCTTAGGCTTGAGAAGCGGCTGCTCTTCATCGGAGGTGGAAAACCAAAACTAATAGAGGACACTTCTGATCAGGCACAAATCTCACCATTGTGTGACTTATTGTCTACACAAATGTAACCTGGTAACTAATGTAATGATATGTAAAGAAATTAAAAAAAAATGATTTGCTAATTATTCTCTATTTATCAGCAGACATGGAAATAAAAGAATAGCAATTAACTTTGTATTCTTTCCTGGAAATGTATTACCAGCTATTGGGAAATAGCGGATATATAATTATTAAATAATGTTTATAATAAAGTAATTTTTGATCAATTTTGAGGTAAACATTGGGGGTAATTTGGCAGTAATTCCAAAGAAATTTCAAATAGGATACTTGCTAATTATCACCTAATTACCATGAAATTTTACCATGAAGTGTAACCAAATGTTTTTGTAATATAGTTAAACTCATGTTTAATTTTGGGACAACCAACCATTGTTTTTCGTAGAGCTTTTATTTTATAAACAGTGCATCTAGCATTGCAGACAGCCAAGGCTTTTATTTTGTATTAATTGCAGGTGCACTGTGGGTAACCTGCAGCAGACAGAAGCTCTCCTGTTGTAGGTAAGTTGGTCCGGTGCTAGCTCCTCTATTATTACTTGTTAATAATATAATTTAAGTTGTCACACAGTGTGGAAAAGTCACCAATATCCTATTATTCAACGCTGTAACTCACTTACAACACATTTAGTTCACTTATCATTCCTGAAAATGTATTATTACCGGTTGAGAGGCGATGCTAATTATGCTAATGATGCTAATGAAAACGTGCCCGCTAGCTTAACTTGTGACGCACAGGCGACTAGACCTGAAGCTCCGTAGCCTCATGAGGCTCTTCAGCTCCTCTCCAGTGGCTCCCTGTGGATTTATAATACAATTAGTGGAAATTAATAACTTTTTTTTGCTTACATTTTCATTTTTATTTATCATTGTTATTATTGAGTATTAGGGCCACATTGAGGGGAAAAAAATAATCTGAGATTTCGAGAATAAAGTCATAATATTAGTATATTATATATATATATATATATATATAGTAGTATAGCAGAAGTAATTTGACGTGTTATTTTTATTTTTTTCTCGTAAAGTTCCGACTTTATTCTCGTAATATTACGACTTTTTTCTCATAAAGTTATGACTTTATTCTCATAAAAGTTATGAATTTATTCTCATTATATTACGACTTTTTTTCTCATAAAAAGTTATGACTTTATTCTCTTAATATTTCGACTTTTTTCTCGTAAAGTTGCAACTTTTTTTCTCGTAATATTATGACTTTATTCTGTAAATCTCAGATTTTTTTCCCCCTCAATGTGGCCCTAATACCTCGTAGTACATTTGCACTTTGGCCCTCACTGCATTAGACTTATATACAATATACTTAGACTATAAACTGTGTTTCCTTCATCACAATGTTCAAATGTTTTGTGGCTCCAGGCAGATATTTTTTATTTTTTTTGCCTAAAATGGCTCTTTCGATAGTAAAGGTTGCTGACCCCTGGTCTAGACTGTCCTTTCATCCAAGTTGGACCGAGCTGTGCCGACCATGTTAACATTATTCCTGACCTGTCTGGTTGTGTGTATGTCCCACTATACAGGTATGATATGTTAGTTCAATATGCATGTAAAATAGGTGAAGTAGCGTCGCCATTTTGGCTCAAATTCACTACTTTATTAGGCTAAAAGCCATATAATTAATTATCTTTAATAAGTTTGTTGAGCAGAACGTGCCCACTGTGTTTTTGTAACACTCCTGAAGGTGGCAGCAGAACACAATAACATGTAAATCTCTGCTGTTGTTGAGGAAAAATAAAAAGGAATGGGCTTTTAGAGTTTGGGATGAAGAAACACACTGTTAGCTGAACTGTTAAAATCACATTTAATTATTTGGCATTGATATGAGTGTATGTGAATGCCAAAGTGTGGAATGTGGAGAGATATTTCATGCATTTTATGCTCATGTTTTACAATATAATTGTAAACTGGTAAACACAGTCATTTATAACTTTGTATTGAAATGTATTTTCATTATGCATCTATCACTATACAATCACAATGTAAAGACAGCAGAAAGAAACTCATGCTGTGGTAGTAGTTAAGTATTTAGTGATGTAGACATTTCTTCAGTAACTTTGCCTTGTGATGTGATGTCTCAGTCAACATTACATAAAGTGAAATATGCTGTTGTTGTGCTAGCTTTCTTAAAGGTCCCATATCGTGCTCATTTTCAGGTTCATACTTGTATTTTGTGTTTCTACTAGAACATGTTTACATGCTGTAATATTAAAAAAAAAAACATTATTTTCCTCATACTGTGTCCCTGAACATGCCTGTACTCACCCTCTGTCTGAAACGCTCCATTTTAGCGCATTTTGAGGGAATTGCAACAGAATTGCAACAGAATTGCAACAGAATTGCGTTGCTAAGCAACAGCTTGGTACTCTCATGTGTACTTCCTGTCAGCTGATGACATTCACATACACTGCAACCAGTAATAAACTGGGACACATTTAGAATGTTTACTTTTAAAATTGTGTCAAGGGTCTAAATATTGTATATTTGTGACATCACAAATGGGCAGAAATCCTGACAGCTTGTTTCAAATGCAGAGTTTCTGAATACGGGCAGTGT
This sequence comes from Sebastes fasciatus, assembly GCF_043250625.1. NCBI lineage: Eukaryota > Metazoa > Chordata > Actinopteri > Perciformes > Sebastidae > Sebastes > Sebastes fasciatus. The sequence goes on from NW_027428130.1 coordinate 137,680, forward strand.
GTATTTCCCTGTGGATTGAGTGTTTTGATACTTTCACACAGTGGCGGCCGGCCAATAGAGGGCCACGGGGCCTGGCCCCACCCACCTTGAGCCACCAAAAAAAAAAAAAAAAAAATTATAAAATTATTAATTATAAAAATTATAAAAATTGTCAATATGTGTGTTTTTGACCTATGGAATATACCCGTAATATTTGTAAAATAGGATAACTGCGCCAAATATCTGCTTTCCTCCTTGAACTCTCTGCTAGTGCACCTCTCAGCTGCTCTGCTGCACGTGCACTTTCTGGGGCCAAATGGATTTGGCCCAAGGAAGGCGGGTCTAATAAGCAGTACAGCCAATCACTGATTAAAGATATATGATTACAAGCATGAATGACATACAATTCATCCAATCAGCGCCGTAAAAAAGACTTCCGGGAGGGCCAAACTGATTTGGCCCATTGTGTGCGCGCGCACGTTCACGTGTGTCTCTCTCTGTTCTCGTCAGGGCTCATGTCAGTTCTCGCGTGATCTTGTCTTCTCGTCTCTCGCTTCTCTCCACTTCTCTTCTCTCACAGCCCATTTTAACGGCATGACAATGGAACAGCCAAGCACTAGTAGCGCTACTCTTGCAAGACTCAACCCTAACCCTTGCCACTCAGAAGGACAGAAGAGCAAAGTTCCTTTATAAATGATCTGTCGTATGTTATATTAACATACTGAATTGTATGAATAAGATGTCCTTATGTCAGTGTTGGAATAAATGATAAAAATGTAACTGCAAAGTAGTAATGCGTTTTTGATACCTTTTTTTGCATTGAATCGTACTAGGATGTTTGTTGAAATTGATTGGCCCTACCCCAAAAAAAATCCACCAGCCGCCACTGCTTTCACAGTATTTATATAGGACTTAAGCCTGCTTTATAATAAAAAAACGTGAAAATCTCACTTTTTTATAATAATGGACCTTTAATGTTAGATGGCCTGTTATGTGATGTCTCAGCTAACATTACATAAAGTGAAATATACTGTTGTTGTGCTAGCTAGCTTAATGTTAGATGACCTGTTATGTCTCAGCTAACATTACATTAAGTGAAATATACTGTTGTTGTGCTAGCTAGCTTAATGTTAGATGACCTGTTATGTCTCAGCTAACATTACATAAAGTGAAATATGCTGTTGTTGTGCTAGCAAGCTTGATGTTAACTGACTAGTGGTGAAAAAACGATTCAGATAGCCTACAGTACTAAACTCACAATGTGAAAATACTCATCTCCACTACAAGTTCACGTCCTGCATTCAAACCTTACTTGAGTATGTAGGCTAAGTATTATCAGTAAAATGGGCTTAAGGTATCCAAAATTTAAAAAGTACTCATTCAGCAGTAACATTTTCCCTGTCAGTGTTTTCCTATTATATATGATGTTTCTGGATTAATATTACTTCTGCATCAATGTGTATGTTGCATTTTACTGCTGTACATGTTAAGCTAAGCTAATTTGAACTATTTTATATACTGTTGGGTAGTTTAATCTACAGCAATGCATCATATTCTCAAAGATCATAAATTATATTTGTAGCATGGCTGTCCTGTAAGAACCACGTATCTCTAAAAAGTCAACTTTTCATCAGAAAAACAGCCTTTTTTCAGCTTTGTTACACAGCATTTTCCTGCTGATCTGAGAGGGTTTCAAATAGTTTATTTAATTTAAGGAGGAGAAATCTCTCAACAAGGTTTTCACTGGACAGGAAGGGAATGAAAATCTGTAATCTGTAAAGTGACTAAAGCTGTTAGACAAATGTAGTGGAGCAGAAAGTACTATATTTGCCCCTGAGATGTAGTGGAGTGGAGTAAAAGAATAAAGTTGCATTAAATGGAAATACTTAAGTAAAGTACAAATACCTTGAATTTGGACTTAAGTACAGTATAACATTAGTTACATTCCACCACTGTAGCTGACTTTATTTAGCTGTATAGCAGTAGCAGACCAATGTTGGCTACTTGATATAGTAGTATGGTAGTATGTGCTAGTGTAAGCGATAGTTTGCTAGCGACATCCAGTGAGTTTGATATTGTTCAATATTTTCATTGTTCTTTTTGTTATACAAGATACGAAGAAAATGCACAAGAGGAAATGCCATAAGACGATTGACTCCTTTTTCAAGTCAAGTAGTCATGTAAGTGGAGTTATAGTAACATGGGCTTGCTAGGTCTTTGTTTTGTAATTGCTTTTGCAATCCATGATACCAGTCATTCAATTTTATATTAGTACATTCATTTTGTTCTTGCATTATTGCTATGTAGGTTTTAATTTATGTAATTTAAAGCTGTTTGCTTGAGCTTAAAAACTATTTAAAAAAATCTGTACTAGCAACTCATCCTTATTTGTGCTCTTTTCTGCTTGTCTAGGATAAGCCATCATATCAGTCATCAACCTCAATGAGAGGGGACAACGTTAATGTTGCACAGGTGAGCAATCAAATTAAATAATTTTTTTAAGTTTTGTTCTTATGTTATAGTTAACGATGAGGACATTTTAGCGTGAGTGGTAGAGAGGCTTTCAGCAGGAGGCAGAAGAGATGGGGGGGGGGGCCATTCACCCACTCCGTTAAAATGACCGCTCCACCCCTGATTATGGAATTTTTGCCCAATGATGCCAAAAACATTGTGCCTACCCTCGCTTGCAAGATTTCTCTAATATTGTGTTACCCTTGTAAGAGTAGGCTTGGCTAAATATTGTAACAAATTTAAAAGTCGTTTATCCATGTTTTTTTTCTCTTTTATTCAGTTTGCCTTGATGGCAAACGGTCAATGCTGCTATTTGACACCTGAAGAAAAGCTCTGTATTGCATTCCAGTAAGTAGCAAGAGCATTGAGCAAGGAGAAGCAGATGTTTTTCATCTACAAAATGACATAAGGGAAAAGCATAAAATTAAAAATCAAGTCATCTCAAAGATTTTAGGCTGGCTAAATCATGTTGAATCATTGTTGAATGAAGCCTGATCACAACGTTGAATCATTGTTGAATGAGGCCTGATCATTTCCATATCCATATCCAATGAATTGCCACCTTATCGTGGTGGAGGGGTTTGTTTGCCCCAGTGATCCTGGGAGCTGTGTTGTGGGGGCATTAGCTCCTGGTAGGGTCTCCCAAGGCAAAGTGGTCTCAGGGGAGGGGCCAGACCAAGAACGATTCACAGACCTCAGTGAGCGATATAAATTAGATATAGTAAGGCTCACTTCCACGCATACTCAAATGCCCCCGGCTGAGCACTGCTGTATTTGAGTTCTCCAGGGAGAACGAGAGGGTCGCCTCTCTGCGGCTGCGAGTCGCTGAGAGGAAATCTCTGACTGTTGTGTGTCCTTATGCACCAAACAGCAGCTCAGAGTACGCGGCCTTCTTGGGAGTCTCTGGCTGGCGTCCTGGAAAGGGCGCCTCCTGGGGATTCTATAGTTCTCCTGGGGGACTTCAAAGCTCACGTGGGCAACGATGGAGAAACCTGGAGGGGGGTAATTAGGTGGAACGGCCTGCCTGATCTGAACCCGAGTCGTGTTTTGTTGTGGACTTCTGTGCTAGTCATGGATTGTCCATAACAAACGCCATGTTCGAGCATAGGGCCATTGGTACCAGAACACTCTAGGCCTTAGATTGATGATCGACTTTGTGGTTGTTTCGTCAGATCTGCAGCCGTATGTCTTGGACACTCGGGTGAATAGAGGAGCAGAGCTGTCAACTGATCACCACCTGGTGGTGTGTTGGATCAGATGGCAGGGGGGGGCTGCCGGACAGACCTAGTAAACCCAAACGTGTAGTGAGAGTGAACTGGGAACGTCTGGCTGAGGCCCCTGTCCGCGAGGTCTTCAACTCCCACTTCCAGAAGAATTTCTCGCGCATCCCGGGGGAAATTGGGGACATGGAATCTGAGTGGGCCATGTTCAAAGCCTCCGTTGCGGATGTGGCTGCCAGCAGTTGTGGCCTGAGGGTCGTCGGGGCCTGTCGTGGTGACAACCAAAGAACCCGTCAAGGAGGCCGTCAAGCTGCAGAAGGCCTTTTGGGCTTGGTTGGCCCGGGTTCCCTGGAAACCGCTCACAGGTACCGGTTGGCCAGAAGGTCTGCAGCTACGGCAGTTGCAGAAGCAAAAAGGTGTGGGAGGAGTTCGGGAAGACCATGGCGAAGGACTTTCGTTTGACCTCAAGGAAGTTCTGGAAAACTGTTAGACGACTCAGAAAGGGAAAGCAGGGCTTGACTCAGGCTGTGTTCAGCGGGGGAGGAGAACTGCTTACCCGGACTGGGGATATCGTCGAGCGGTGGAAGGAGCACTTTGATGAACTCCTGAACCCGACCAACACGTCCTCCATAGGGGAGGCAGAGTTTGAAGACTCAGGGGAAGGCTTGTCCATATCCTTGGCAGAGGTCGCTGAGGTAGTCAAAAAGCTCCTCTGTGGCAAGGCGCCAGGGGTGGATGAGATTTGCCCCGAGATGCTGAAGGCTCTGGACATTGTTGGGCTGTTTTGACTGACTCTTCAGTGTCGTGTGGAAGTCGGGGACAGTACCTGTGGAATGGCGGACCAGGGTGGTGGTTGACCGAAGGGAGTGCTCCAATTATCGGGGTATCACACTGCTCAGCCTCCCCGGGAACGTTTATTCTAGGGTGCTGGAAAGGAGACTCCTACCGATTGTCGAACCTCAGATTCAGGAAGAGCAATGCAAATTCTGTCCTGGCTGTGGAACAGTGGACCAGGTCTTTACCCTTGCGGGGCTGTTGGAGGGGTCATGGGAGTTTGCCCATCCAGTCTACATGTGTATTGTGGATTTGGAGAAGGCTTACGAACGTGTACCCCCGGGAGTCCTGTGGGGGGTACTGCGGGAATATAGGGTACAGGGGTCGCTGTTACGAGCCATCCGGTCCTTGTATGACCAAAGTGAGAGCTGCGTCCGTATACTCGGCACAAAGTCAAGCAGGTCTCCAATGGGTGTTGGCCTCCGCCAGGGTTGTCCCTTGTCACCAATCTTGTTTGTGGTTTTCTTGGACAGGATCTCAAGGAGCAGCCGGGGGGAGGAGAGTGTCCGGTTCAGGGACCTCAGAATTGCGTCTCTGTTCTTTGCAGTTGATGTGGTTCTGGTGGATCCATCGAACCGTGACCTGCAACACGCACTGGGGCGGTTTGCAGCCGAAACGGTCGGGATGAGAGTCAGTACCTCCAAGTCTGAGGCCATGGTGCTCTGCCGGAAACCGATGGATTGCTCCCGCCGGGTGGGGAGTGAGTCTTTGCCCCAAGCAAGGGAGTTTAGGTATCTTGGGGTCTTGTTCACGAGTGAGGGTAAAATGGAGCGGGAGATGGGCTGCAGTAAAGCGGGCGCTGTACTGGACCATTGTGGTGAAGAGGGAGCTGAGCCGGAAGGCGAAGCTCTTGATTTACCAGTCCATCTACGTTCCAATCCTCACCTATGGTCATTTGGGTAGTGACCAAAAGAATGAGATCGCGGACACAAGCGGCCGAAATGAGCTCCCTCCGTAGGGTGGCTAGGCTCAGCCTTAGAGATAGGGTGAGGAGCTCAGACATCCGGAGGGAGCTTGGAGTAGAGCCATTGCTCCTTCGCGCTGAAAGTGGCCAGCTGAGGTGGTTCGGGCATCTGATCAGGATGTCTCCTGGACGCCTCCCTTTGGAGGTTTTCTGGGCACGTCCAACTGGTAAGAGGCCCCGGGGTAGACCCAGAACACGCTAGAGAGTTTATATATCTCGTCTGGCCTGGGAACGCCTTACGGTCCCCCAGGAAGAGCTGGAAATCGTTGCTGGGGAGAGGGACGTCTGGAATTCCCTGCTTGGCCTGCTGCCCCCGCGACCCGGCCCCGGATAAGGGAAAGAAAATGGATGGATGGATGAATTTCCATATTAATACAGCCCTATATTCAGAAACATTGCCTATTCACCACGTGATATCAGATGAATTAACAGCCTATAGTTTTACTATATGTTAAGCTATTTCTTTTGCTATTTAATATGATTTCATCACCTTTTGTGTCTCTCACAGCAACCCTGTCTCCTAGAAATCATGTTTGCATATTGTTTTCATAGTACCTGGTGTGGTAAGGAGGTAATAGCTGCCTGGATTATGTTCAGATACAGTACTTCTTTGAGTGAATGAAACACTGCACAACATTTCCTCTTTAATATTAATCATTTCTAGGAGACAGACACCTGACAGACACACACAGACACCTGAGACACACACACAGACACCTGACCAAACACATTGACACACATTATTAGCTGCTATTAATGCTTCTTAGCCTGCTCTAGGGATTTTTAAAGTATTCAAAACAAAAAGAAAAAACAAGGATTGTGTACCTTAACTATCAGAATTTAGCATTACTCATTTCATTAATTTGGTCGCGTATTCTCTCCATCTCCTCAAGTATAAAGTGCTGGTAAGCAAGCGGTGCTGTTGTACATTTAAAGCTACACTCCAGGCGATCTCAATCTCTTTCACACTGTCCTCATTCAAATGACTATAATCAGAGCTATTGTGTGCCATCATCAGCCATGAGTGGAATATCTTCCTCCTCGCCTTCCTCCAACTCACTTTCTCCGTCATGATCAGCGGATTGTGCGCTAGCTTTAGCCGGGCCGTCTGAGCCCGACTTCTTTTTTGTGAATGTTGTTTTCATGCTGATAATGGGAAGACTGAAACCAGGCTACAATAAACCCTTTTCAACAAATGACTAGATTCATGATGAAGGACTGTTGCTAATAAAATAGCCAAACAATGTGCAAAGCCTTAAGCATCTCAGAGCGAATCTCATCCACACCTGGCACCTTACCGCTGAAGAGCTTCTTAACTATCTCACACACCTCTGCCAGGGATATGGGTGACGCTTCCCCCAAGTCCTCAAACTCTGCCTCCTCCACGGAGGATGTGTTGGTCGGGCTCAGGAGCTCTTCAAAATGCTCGATAATATCTTCAGTCAGGGTCAGCAGTTCTGCTCCACTGCTGAACACAGTCTGAGCCAAAACCTGCTCTCCCTTCTTGAGTCGTCTAACGGTTTGCCAGAACTTCCATGATGCCAAAAGAAAGTCCTTTTCCGTAGCCTCCCGGAAACCAACATATGGTCGGAATATCACATTGCGTGCTGAATGGCTGCTAATTGGGAATTCTCCATTCTGCTGTGAAGTAACAACTGCTGCTGCTTTACAACTTTTGTCTTTCTTGTTGAATAATCAGCAGCTGGTAGAAAATGCTAAACTCCCCGTCGGGGAATCGAACCCCGGTCTTCCGCGCGGCACCCGGGGATTCTTTAGCTAAAGCGCCCTAAACACATTTCCATTCATTCTCTATGGTAGTGCTGAACCACTACGGATGCAATATATCTTTGGCCGCTATTGTTTGTTTGGCGCCCTTTTTCCGAGGAGAGGAGGAGTTGTTGTTTCCTTCGCCACTCTGTCAGTGTTGGTCTGGATGATCTACACTTCACATCGACTTGAGCTTGAGCTGCGCTGTGTGGACATTACGCCAAACGGTGAGTTATATTTAGATAAATAAAGATTACCGACATGTTACTATAATGTATCCTGGCGCTGTCTGACGTGTTCTTGTTTCTGTGAACGCTATAAAGTTAACGTTAGTCGTGTTTCTCCCGTTTATTGTGTCGCCGCGGTACTTTCGGATGAATTACAAGCTAACGTAACATTATTAACAATGAACCAACATGTTATTATAATGTATCCTGGCGCTGTCTGACGTGTTCTTGCTTGTGTGGACGCTATACAGTTAACGTTAGCCGTGTTTCTTCAGTTTATTGTGTCGAGCTGCTGCGGTACTTTAGGATGAATTACAAGCTAACGAAACTTAACATTCCTTAGGTTGAAAGCATCACGTTGTTAGTGAAACATTAATGTCTAATGTAGCGTTAATTACGGTATATCAGCAGCTTACATCAGCAGTAAGGTTAGATATAACGTTACTCTGGACACACTAACGTTACTTTACATACACACATTGACAGAATGATAAATGAACAAGCTTCATATGAATCATAAAGTCGTCGTGTTTGCACTTAACGCTACGTCGACTACTTTCAGTCTCCGTTGTATAACACGTTGCTGTTGTCACAGCATGTACTTATACTTAAGGTTTTTAATGCAGGACTTTTACTTGTAGCAGAGTATTTCTACACTGTGGTATCAGTACTATCACTGAAGTACAAGATCAGAGTACTTCTTCCACCTCTGTTAAAATGAGAGAACACCAGAATATTGTTTATTAATTGAGAACCAATGTCTCAGGGTTTTTCATACTTTGTCATGTTGTGTACAACGTACTATTCATGCTTAATTTTAACACTTATTATATGCTTCTATACCATATTACAATTTTCAAAAATACTAAATAGGCCACGTTTGTCTGAGCTTGTCAAAAGCAGAATATATCAAATATAGTCTAATGCATGTCTGTTTGGGATAGGAAAGGTGAATTGAATGCAGGGCGTTGCTGGATAAGACACTTCACTTACTTGAGTCAGAATCACTGGGTTGGGGGTGGGGGGGCTGAGCTCCCTTCACCTTCAAGTTCTTTCCCATGGGTAGTTCAAAGCATTTAACCCATGGGGGGGGGGGGGGGTCTATCTTTGAAGTGTAAATAGTCTGCCTCAACAACCAGAGCTCATCGTTAAGACATACACAAAGGCAGGCACTTAATCAAGGTACTATACAAAGTAGTAAAGGTAATATTAAAGTAAAGGTATTTGATATCATTTGTTTTTTCTTCAAAACCCTGATAAATACAGTGAGAATATGTAGACAGTAAAGGGGCTAGAGCTGAGATGTGAACCTCCTAATTCCTGCTCTCCCTTGAGACCCTCACTATTAACATTTGTTATGAAAACAATGCCTGTCTATAACATATTAATAGATCAATATGCTTTTCTTCATTACAGGTAAAATGCAGAAAACTGTTTTTTCCCTGGGAGAATGAGTGTCACATTCCGCAAGGACCACTTGGATATCTCCGTCAGGATCCAACGGATGCAGCCAAACTCCTTAAGACAACCCCTCTCTACAGGACAAGTCTGCACCCGTGAAGGAGGAGCTGGTCAGGAAAAATGCACTGTCTGTGATCATTTTAAGAGGAGGGGATGCTTCAGATAAAACTGATGTGGCTGGAGAATACATCCTGCAGTTTGGGAAATATAAAGGGAAGTCCTTCCGCTGGCTCCTTGAAAATGACATTGGGTATACCATCTACCTAATCAAGAACCAGCAAAAGGAGGAGACTGCAGGAGTGTTCATGGCAGGGGGGCACATCAAGGACAGCCTGCTGTCATTTGTGAGCTATGCCCTCAGCTTTCAAGAAATCCAGTCTCTTCTCAATTATGAGAAACAAAAGCCAGTTGTGACAGCAGCAGCATCAGAGGATGACCAGCTGGTTGGTTTTGGCTCTCGTGCCAAAAGCACCTGGAGAGAGATTTGGGACAGCAGGGATGATGGCTATGCAGCCTTTATTATGAGGAAAAGCTGTGCTCCAGAAACAAAGATGCACAAACTACAAGTGTACCTGCAGAAGAAGCTGCCCTCCCCCTCTGGCTCCTCTCTGGTGACACATGCCTCACAGGCCCCTGCTGAAGCCATGGTTGGGTCTTGTTTTCCATTTGTTTTGTCAAAAAAATTTATATGCTGTCATGGTATCCAGTGTATTTTAGTACACCAAAGGGAGTAAACTTCGTCTTAAATTATTTTAGTGGTGATTTTATTCATACTATCCTAAGTACAGTAAAGCCATATTTTTAGTACATTCTAATTCTTGTCTGTTTGCATCACAGTGATGGATGAAGATGAAGAGCTGGAGAGAGCGATGCTGGGTATCTGTCCTTCTAAGCAACATGTGCAGAGCTGTGAGTAAACATTTGTTGTCTTATATTGGTTTGTTTCTACTGCCTGAAGATTCAAAATAATTTACAGTTCAGCCTGTTTAATATTAATTGTGTATTCTATATAGTTTATATTTAATTGTTTTTGTTTGTGTTTTACAGCTGTTTCTGCACCATCAGCATCAACTGCCAGACGACAGGCTTCGGGAACAGAAAGAGGTTCTTAACCAAACAAAAACGTCCTGTCGTCGACAGAGACTCTGGGACCATGAATTCTTATCCCAAACCGAAGCATGACATAAACCGTTCCTTCTCATGTTGACCATGTTCTGGTCATGTTTGTGTTTTGCTGTTCAACTTGTTGTCCTAGTGACTATGAATTGATTCCAGTCATGGCGAGGGTAAGTAGCACTCTTTATTCCAGTTTTTAGACTTATATGATGAATATATATATATATATAAATATATATATATATATACATATAGGACTGCTGTGGTTACTAACACTTGTATGCATGTGTTTGCAGTGTGCCATGTTGCTTCCCCTGCTTAGGCTAAATTGTAATGACTGACTACTAAATATTTATCCATACAGAACTAAACTGCATGTGTATGAATGAAATTCTTTATACTTTAATGTAACAAACAGTCTGTTTAACTATATAAGGCTGAGATAAGCAGGTGAAGTAAAAGATGGATAATGTATGCCTTTACTAACACCAGTTTTTTTTATATTGTCAAAATATAAATGACTGACAAGATTTTTTCTGTTGTAGTACCATCTGCTACACTGTCCACACCAACTGAACTGACGGGTTCACAAGTAGATGGTAAATGCATTATATTTCTTTTTATCCATTTAAACCTTTCTGTCATATTCCCTCTGATTATGTCCGTTATAAACCAATAATTGATTACTTTTTGTGGTCCTTATCTCCTTGCAGCCCCTGCTCTGCCGATGGTAAAGAGACCTGTGCCCCTTCCTCAGGAGCTGATGTTCCTGATGCCAGAAACACCAGGACCCTTGCCAACAGAGACAACTGTCACTGTTCCAGGTGTGTATTATTTTAACTGTATTTGCATCTTAAAAATATCCATATGTAGTGTCCATCGGAACTGTTCTCATTGATGTAAATCAGATACTGGTGCACAATGTCATAGTCAAGTTTTTTATTTATCTTACTGTGAATAATAATGAAATGTTTAATATTCTATATAGTGTCAGAGGCACTTCCGATTTCTCCTGAGACGTCTGCAGAGCCCATTCAACTGCCGCTGCAACCGCCAAGAGCTCAAAGTAAGTATTTGAATGTTCTTGATTTGGTTGTGTGCATGTCAAAGAGATAGAATCAAGTCAACACACAATCTTAATAATTTGCTATGTCTTTCTTCTTGCCTGACCAGGTCAGCCATTACCCAGGCCATCAGCTGTCCCCAGCTGTCCTCCTCCACAGCTTAAACAGCATTTGCATAGGAATGATTCTGTCCCAAGCTTTTTGATCCATATTTTATTTATTTGTTTTTACCTTTATTTTATTCAGGGGGAGGTTCACTGAGGGCAATGCTCTCTTTTTCAGGAACGCCCTGATCACATTCACACAGTTACACATTCACACCTGGAAGCTGCCCAGTACAACCACAGTCTGATCTGCTGGTCACTGAGCAACTCCACTGGAGCGGTTGGGGGGGCCTTGCTCAAGGGCACCTCAGTGGTGGTAATGAGGGAGGGCCACCACTGCCCCATATAAGCGGTTTATCAATGTAACCGTGATCACTGTAACCGGTTTCCACTGTATATACTGTATATTTTGCTCATGTAAATAATTATTACATTTATTATATACAATATTATATTTACTTTACCTTACATTTTTGTGTGATATATGTGTGACCTTGGGCTCTGTTGAATATTTACTGTTACAGTTGTGGTTAATAAATACATTTCATTCACTAATGTCTACATGTCTCATTAATAAATTAATAATTTGTAGTGAACAGTAAAGTCTCTAATTGAAGTAATTAAGTAATTGCAATTTAAATGTTACACATAGGAAGAAAACTCTGTAATATAATTGGTTAATAGCTTTAAGTAAGTCAAGAACTTGATATAACCAGACTAGTCTAATCTAATGATAATCAGAAGAAGTAAATAACAAACTAAGACTCACATTTCTTGATTCCCAAATAGCTCATTATCTTTGACAATGTATCACAGACTTTGTACCAAGTGGGATTCGAACCTGCTCCAGATAATTATTCTTAAATATTCAGGAGAAAACTGCTGGACCAGAGCGGCGTTTTCAGCACCCTGGACAGCGTTAATAAGTTGCAATTTCATTGGCTGTAAGTGTATGCCACCTATACGCGACTTGCCAGAGAGTGCCTACTGCATTTACTGTCAGTCAAATCCATGACACAGCAGCTTTGACTGAATCCGGTTTAGAATTTATCATCTGATATCTCCAAGTCAAAAGCTAACATGACGTCTGGCATTTGAAATGTTTGCGGTGAAGTATGCAGGTGCATTAACGCGCCCAGATGCGTAAAAGGGCCTTTTCATCGGTTTCCGTAGTGTAGCGGTTATCACGTTCGCCTCACACGCGAAAGGTCCCCAGTTCGAAACTGGGCGGAAACACATTCCTTTGTTCATCCTTACTCTTTCACAGTCCAAGTCTGCCGAGTTGTATTCCCAGTACACCGGGTAATAAGTAACACTACTTGAAATCGTGTTTGGCTTCCTTCCTTCAGGGAATATATAGATACACGGGGAACCATTGAAGTTGAAGGACAGTGAGACATTCTGGTTGCGTTTGCTCTGGTCGACCGCGGATGTGAAATTTGGATACAACCGCGTAAATAGACTATTCAATGTCATGCCACGCTGAATTCAGAGTTTACACCTTTCAGCATTGACGTGGGGGTTTCTGTTCAACCATACAAGGATAAAGAGGTGGTCCACTGTTCCATGACCAGGACGGAATCCGCTCTGCTCCTTCTTGATCTGAGGTTCAACAATTGGCTAGCGCCACCTTTCCAGCACCCTTCCCAGAGAGGCTGAGCAGTGCGATACCTTCATGATTGGAGCACACCCTCCGGTCTCCCTTTTTACAAATGTGAATCACGGCCCCGTTCTGCCATCCCACAGGCACTGTCCCGGACCTCCATGCGAAACTGAAGAGGCGTGTCGGTCAAGACAGCCAAACAATGTGCAAAGCCTTAAGCATCTCAGAGCGAATCTCATCCACACCTGGCACCTTACCGCTGAAGAGCTTCTTAACTACCTCACACACCTCTGCCAGGGATATGGGTGACGCTTCCCCCAAGTCCTCAAACTCTGCCTCCTCCACGGAGGATGTGTTGGTCGGGCTCAGGAGCTCTTCAAAATGCTCTTTCCGCCGCTCGATAATATCCTCAGTCAGGGTCAGCAGTTCTGCTCCCCTGCTGAACACAGTCTGAGCCAAAACCTGCTCTCCCTTCTTGAGTCGTCTAACGGTTTGCCAGAACTTCCATGATGCCAAAAGAAAGTCCTTCTCCGCAGCCTCCCGGAAACCAACATATGGTAGGAATATCACATTGCGTGCTGAGTGGCTGCTAATTGGGAATTCTCCATTCTGCTGTGAAGTAACAACTGCTGCTGCTTTACAACTTTTGTCTTTCTTGTTGAATAATCAGCAGCTGGTCTTCCGCGTGACAGGCGGAGATACTGTCCACTATACTAACGAGGACTGCTTCATCCCTGTTTTTGGCACGTCAACGGGCAGGGGGCGCTGTTCCAGTGTATACGGGAAATATACAGAGATATACAGGGAATGATTGAAGTTGAAGGACAGCGACACATTTTGGTTGTGTTGGCTCTGGTAAATCGCAGATGTGAAATGTGGATGAAACCACGTAAATAGACCACTCAATGTCATGTCACGCTGAATTCGGAGGTGATGCCTTTCAGCATTGACTTGGGGGTTTCTGTACCTCAGTGGCTCAAATCTTTTTCTCTTTTGTGAATGTTGTTTTCATGCTGATAATGGGAGGACTGAAACCAGGCTACAATAAACCCTTTTCAACAAATGACTAGATTCATGATGAAGGACTGTTTCTAATAAAATAGACATTTATGGTTAGCGTGCCTACTGCATTTACTGTCACTCAAATCCATGACACAGCAGCTGTGACTGAATCCGGTTTAGAATTTATCATCTGATATCTCCAAGTCAAAAGCTAACATGACGTCTGGCATTTGAAATGTTTGCGGTGAAGTATGCAGGTGCATTAACGCGCCCAGATGCGTAAAAGGGCCTTTTCATCGGTTTCCGTAGTGTAGCGGTTATCACGTTCGCCTCACACGCGAAAGGTCCCCAGTTCGAAACTGGGCGGAAACACATTCCTTTGTTCATCCTTACTCTTTCACAGTCCAAGTCTGCCGAGTTGTATTCCCAGTACACCGGGTAATAAGTAACACTACTTGAAATCGTGTTTGGCTTCCTTCCTTCAGGGAATATATAGATACACGGGGAATCATTGAAGTTGAAGGACAGTGAGACATTCTGGTTGCGTTTGCTCTGGTCGACCGCGGATGTGAAATTTGGATACAACCGCGTAAATAGACTATTCAATGTCATGCCACGCTGAATTCAGAGTTTACACCTTTCAGCATTGACGTGGGGGTTTCTGTTCAACCATACAAGGATAAAGAGGTGGTCCACTGTTCCATGACCAGGACGGAATCCGCTCTGCTCCTTCTTGATCTGAGGCTAGCGCCACCTTTCCAGCACCCTTCCCAGAGAGGCTGAGCAGTGCGATACCTTCATGATTGGAGCACACCCTCCGGTCTCCCTTTTTACAAATGTGAATCACGGCCCCGTTCTGCCATCCCACAGGCACTGTCCCGGACCTCCATGCGAAACTGAAGAGGCGTGTCGGTCAAGACAGCCAAACAATGTGCAAAGCCTTAAGCATCTCAGAGCGAATCTCATCCACACCTGGCACCTTACCGCTGAAGAGCTTCTTAACTACCTCACACACCTCTGCCAGGGATATGGGTGACGCTTCCCCCAAGTCCTCAAACTCTGCCTCCTCCACGGAGGATGTGTTGGTCGGGCTCAGGAGCTCTTCAAAATGCTCTTTCCGCCGCTCGATAATATCCTCAGTCAGGGT
>NW_027428131.1:0-50893 GCF_043250625.1 Sebastes fasciatus
TACACCAGCTTAGCATCAGCATGTTTGTGTTGTCATTGTGAGCATGTTAGCATGCTGACGTTAGTATTTAGTTCAACTCACCACTGTGCCTCAGCAAATCCTCACACAGCCGCGCCAGTTTCTAAATGACCTCAAATATGAATTTAGCATTGCTCTACTACTAGACTCCCACAGTAATGACGCTGAATGTAATATTACAGAACAAATGAAGGCTTGTAGAGCCCGACTGATATTTTCTTGGCACAGATAACGTTATAGGCAGATAATCTACATCTGTCAATAAGAAACAACTAATTTCAGTAGAGGAATGGCAATGTTCTATCTGAGGTCATTTAGCTTAAACATGATAGAGCAAAATAAAAGTAACTGGACTGTCCACACGGTTTGTCCAACTCAAAAACAGTCTCTTAATGTGACCAAATTATACAACAAAAAGGTTTAATGACCTCCCTTCAAAATGCAAAAGTATAAACCAGGAAAAGACGATGCATTGCAAAAAAGATATCCTCTAAAAAGGAGTCAAACTCACCTGAAGTCGGGTCGTTGATGTTGGGGGTTGGCTTGGTTTGCTGCTCAATCTTTATGGTCCCCAGTACTCACTGGTCTCTCTGCTGTCTTCAGTCGGTCGAAGTAAAACCATGACAAGGAGCTAAATATGGTTATTTTTCATCAGAAGGCTGCCTGGCTGCCCGGCTCCACCTTTACTCCTCCATCTCTCCTCAAAAACTAAATTCCCTCCTCAAACATTTCACTTCCGCTTTGCTCCCCAGGCCACGCCCCTTTACACCTGTGGGGCTCAGACCACGTGACTAGTGATGGGAATTCCGGCTCTTTTTAGTGAGCTAGATCATTTGGCTCAGCTCACCAAGAAGAGCCGGCTCTTTCGGCTCTTCGTTTTACCACTTCTGCCTTTTATAATTCAGCCAAATTTAGCACTGTTTTGACCTATGATTAGTATATGTGCACATATATCACTTAAATTATTCAATTTAATTATACTAAACCTTATAATTTCCAGAATACCATCATTTTACATGCTGCTTCGTCATTAACACAACATTCAGTCACAGTCAGTGCATGGAGTGCCCGTGGCGTGGAGAAGATCATCCTATCATTCTGCCTTGAATTAATTAAAGAAAAAAAAAAACATCTCTCGGATGGGAGCCGGCTCTTATCGTTCACTTAAAAGAGCAGACTCTTTGAACCGGCTCGTTCGCGACCAACACATCACTACACGTGACAACACTTGATACAGAGGGACACTTGGACACTATGGCTCTTTACCATTAAACCCTCTATTGTTAATGCACACATATTCGTCAGTTTCTTCTCAGTTCTTCATGAGATAAAAATTCTCTTGTACAGAAACTTTAAATTATTTTTTTTAATTGTTGTGATGTGTATTGGTTGCTCTCTATACGGCGTAAGATTCCTGACATGTTACACGTCTGAGAACACGCTGCTGATAAATGCTTAGTAAAGATGAAAACCAGACTGAAGTGGACCATAAACAGACAACAGAGAACCACAAGATCACCTAATTTCAGAGTTTATTTTAGCTTCATGACAGTTTGTCACTGACCTTTACCACTAAAATCAAAATGAAAAGTAGTGGAATGAATCAAGTCAATGCAATCATGACATTTGTACATTTTCTGTAAAAGTGATGCTGATGATGAATGCACTTTAATTTGGCACCTACACATTTATTAACATCCCGGACCTTCCGTGTATTGACAGGAATGAAGAAAATAAAAATGAATAGTGGTGTCCACATACTGTAAATGCAACTGAAGACAGAGAAGCAGCACAGCAGTGAAAGAACATTTATATTGAGATTTCTTTTTACAGTTGTGGCTACCAGTGAGTAAAGCTGTTGATCGGTTGGCATCGATTTACATGTAGAGGCTTCGCTTTAACAGCAATAAAAAAAGGAATGACGTCTTATAAAACAGCGGGATATGTTCATTTTTGTTGCCTACTCCTTATGAACTTTATTCACTCCAGCAATTGTGATCACATTAGCCACTTCACCAAAGCACCTTTTTCGACTAAATCCTCTGAGATGATTGGCACAATGTACATACAAATTACAATGAACTCAAGCCCCAACGAATGCTCCCAACAACACCATCACTCGCCAAAAAAGACAAAATCAGATGCACAATTTGTAAACACTTTAACTAATAAAGTCCCCTAAACATTATGTAAACAATGATAAATGTTAGTCCATTTCAACTTTTTGTTCTATACAGCTTAGATTACATTTGATCTATTTGATTACAATAAACTATCGATGATAAAGATATTAGTAAATGTTCAGAATACTTAATTGCATGTACATAATATAAAAAGTGACATTGTCATAATTTTATGTTTATTTTGTGCAAAATGCTTTAGTAAACTATAATTTGGCATTTATGAGAAACCTTTAAAAAATTGTTTTTCTTAATAAAAAAAAAAAAAAAAAAAATCATAGATGGATTTACAGAGCCCCTTGGGAAAAAAAAAATAATCTCCACACAATGTTTTAAAGTCATGCTCAAGCTTCCAAATCCAACATTCATCTCCACCTGTAATACTGTGCAAAAATGATGGGTTCAGCGAGTGCAAGCAGCTCGGCCAACTCGACCATCGATCAAGTTCTGCAAGATTCTAGGCAACACCGGCTGACACTGCCGTTTATCTGAAGCTTCAACCAACGTTAAATAACGAGTTGACCCGCGAGGCGAAAAAAGTAAAAGTTAAGGCATCAGACTAATTCTGAAGGCAGTTATGAGTGACTGTGCCTCAAGCTGAAAACACCGCTGGTATCCTGCTGAGATATTTACCCACTTGGCACATGAGCAGCATGACACACACAGAGGATCACTAACAGTATAAAAACATGACATTTTGGTATATAGCCAAGCCAAACATTGATCATCCATATAAGCAGTTGCTCTGAATCATCTACAGTTTTGAGATCAACACATTCACTGGACTCTGGGTCATTTTTGAGAACTATCCACGTCCAGCTCTGCTGTATTATCACTAGTGCCAGGTCTAACTAAACATTTGGCTCTCGGGTTGGAAAGGAACATGCAGCCACCAGGGGGAGGAATCTAGCAGGTTTTTCTTCATGTAAGTTTATAATATATTAATTTATTTTGTACCTCATGAATTTAACTGCATTAAAAAGCTTCACATGTACTGTCAATGAAACAGAAATCCATGTGAACGAAACAGAAGTAGGAATCAGTAACATAAAAAAAAAAAAAAAAAAGCATCCCTATTGGTGTACCTGCAGCTTTACATGCAATTTATCGTGTGTTGCCACAAGTTTAATAACATAAGGGACAATTGAATATGATGATTGTAACTAAAATACAAATCAAAGATGAGCTTTTAAGAGAAAAAGGACAAGATTAAAATGAGAGCTTTAAGGCAGCAATTTCTCCAGGAAGAAGCTACAATCTTGCAGAATCGGAGGCGTGTGTGTGTGGCCCGCTCGGCTCGGCTCAGCTCAGCTTGTAATCTTTGTCGTCCCAGTCGCTGACAGTGGAATGAAGAGGCGAATCAGGGGTTACAGGTCGTCATCCCCGATTCCCTCGAAAGCGTAGTTGCCATGGAAATCGTTGCCGCTGATATCGTTTGCTGAGTTGGAGGCGCTGATTCCTCGGAGGGACACCGAGCTCAGCTTGGTCTAAATGGAATAATCGATAGTGTACTGAGTGCTAGACTGACGTTGATTCATTAGAATATATTTAAACTTCTGGGAATACATTATATCCCCATCATTCAGCTGCGTATTTTGAACACAATTATTTTCAGAAGCACAATAATTTACAACAGGAAAAAAGTCATAAATGTACTCACCGAGAGTTTGACGATTTGTTCACGGTTCGGGTCAGGAGAGTCCTGCAGACGAAACAACACGCAGAGTCAAATTATCCTGAAATCTGCACAAATCAAATTCAAACTGAGGTGCATACTATCCCATTTCTCACCAGTAGAGGGGGAGATTTCACAGCTTGCTGACTGTCTGACCGGTGGATGGAGCCGTTGTGTCGTTTCCTCAGCATCTAGAATGTGACAGAGGACAGCAGCAGAAGTGAAGATACAACTGTGAAGGGATCATTTAAATTGTGAGCTTTGCATTTACTTGTGTTCAGTCCAATGAGTTCATTGAGATTATAATATATTAATTTACTTTGTACCTCATTAATTTTAACTGCCAAACTGTCTTAAAAAGATGCTATACTGTGCATTGTGTGTATTTATAATGTAAAATGTCACATCAAATTTTGGAGAGGTGAGTTAGCGTGCTCTGATAATCTGTATATTAAATATTAGGGGTGTAAAGACCCATCGATCTGGATCTATATATCAATTTAATGATCAACAATCCAATATATTGATGCAAATTGAACATTGATACATATCATCTTTAAGATATGCCCTTATTTTGAAATTCTTAACTGATAAAAGACAGACCACCGCCTTAAACATGAGAGATATGGCACTTTATATCGAACAACAGGAGGTCTATTTTTATTAAAAAAAGAATAGATTGTTTTTCATTTCATGTCCGAAAGAGCCCAGTAATAAAATTGTCAAATCATATTTCAGTTGCTTTTTCTGAGTTGATATAAATGTAACTGATTGTGTTAAATGGGCATATGATATAGTCTCTTATTACACCCCTTTCTTGAATACTCAATTCTGATTGGTCAATCATGGCGTTCTACAGTCTGTTATTTATTTATAGCAGATTGTTGCTATGGGCGCAGTTCTGATGTCGGACTAATTATTGATTTCTTAAGTAAGTAGCCGTGTAATAAGCGGGATAATGTACAGCTAGCGGGTCATTTTTCTTAACACACACCTTCTTAATGCTGCCGCCTGACTTCTTCACCATTAATTCGTCCACCATAGACTGAAGGCAGATACTCATCATGATAGCCTGAAATCACAAACTGAAAGTCAATACAATCTGAAATATTAAACAGTATTAAGTACACATTTACTTAGAAGAACTGCAGGAACTAAATACTCTGACCATACTAATCACATTAATGTAATGCTTCTACTTAACCTCGTGCTTGTTGACCCTGTCAGCTCTTCTTACCTGTTGACTGGTGATGGTGACCCACTGGAGGCGGTCCTTGCTCATCAGATACTCGAAGGCCAGTTCCAATTTGACCTCGCATTTGGACGAGCTGCAGGGAGTGGTGGTGCCGTTGGCTATCGGGACTTGCTGCAGAGTCGAGGGAGAAAGATGGAGAGCTATGATTATGTGTTTGGGTTGTATCATCATCATTATCATGCTATAAATACACCACAATGTATGAACTTTTTATCACCAACCACTTAAGATTTATGTTTATTTTATAGAGCGCTGCAGGAATGAGTCCTAAAACCCGGAAATGAGATAGCAATTTAGCACTTCCGGTTCCCTTGTCTGGAAGTCACTGGGTTTTTTGAATGAGTTCTTGGTTTAATGCCTGAAACAAGGTCTGTGGTTAACATACGCTTAAGAGACTTTAGCGTTTTGTTCTATGACATAAAATACATCAATAAATACCCTACTCGTGAATTTTGACGCCTTTATGTATCTTAAAAAAGGCAGTTGCTAATAAGTGGCTAAATGAGACTACTAAATGTAATCACGCCGACTTGCTCGCCTTTACAGCCTCGTTGTGTATACTCTCACTCATGTGACCATGGTGTAGTTCGTTTATAGTCTAATGTTAGCTTTCTACTTCTGGTGATTGCATTCACACTTCAAAAATCATAAAAGTGGTGTTCATTTGTGAAGATTATTTTACGGAACAAGCTTTTTTTTCTGCAATAATCCAAAACCCAATGGAAAAATCCCATTGGCTTTTTGTCGAGGGAACCAGTGCGATGCTAATTTTCTGGTTGGTCTTTATTGGGGACTTTTTCCTCCTTCAACATTCAAGTTAAATATGTCTTTTTGCGTTTAAAGTGCATGGAAAATAAATAGACTTCCATATTTCTTAACCAACAGCCAACTTGCATTCTTAAGTGGAGGATAAGCTTGCTATTCTACTCCATGACTAGAGAGGGTCATGTAAGCAGCTAAATCACATTTCCTATCCTCCATCTCTTCTTGTTAAGCTGCCATTCTTAAGCTGCTGTCATCAGCAATGACAGGCAGCCAAAATCTTAAGAAGACGAATGCTAAAAGATTAACACGGGGTGCAAAGAAAGAAGGAAAATATGTACAAATACAGAATTTCAAAAGCCTTCAAGAATGTGTGAAGCTCAGAGACACACACACACACACACACACAGCTTTCCCTGGAGACGAGCCCTCATTCCTCATTTATGGAGCCTTTGCTCTTCGCTGAGACGACTCCCTCTGGGCCAGAAACTAGCTTTAACACACATTAAAGATAACCTAAAGAAGAAATACAGACAAAAACACACCTACACACACACATGCCAACTGTTTTATACATGTTCTTCCGGATGCGATTTTGAGATTCGAACTACGAGGGGGGTTGCAGCGCTGCACCAAATGAGATGTTTTGAATAGTTGGTTCTGAAAGGAAAGGGCTCATTAAAATGACTCTGACCTCTGAGAATGAGCTGAGGAATTAACCACCCCGCTGGACAGCGCGGGGGCTCAGCCTGTAATCAGACGAGCCAAGATGCATTTTAATTTTAGAAGTGTTGCCATGTGTCCAGATCTCCGTGCAAATTAACTTTTGGAGAATCATAAAAAAAAGCTTCTGTGATACACATAATGACTGTGCTGCTTGAACACTAATGCAATACAAACGTGAACGGTTTTCC
This sequence comes from Sebastes fasciatus, assembly GCF_043250625.1. Classification (NCBI taxonomy): domain Eukaryota; kingdom Metazoa; phylum Chordata; class Actinopteri; order Perciformes; family Sebastidae; genus Sebastes; species Sebastes fasciatus. The sequence continues at coordinate 6,805 of NW_027428131.1, forward strand.
CCCCATCTCCATTTAAATTAAGTCTGAGAATGTTTCGAATGCTAGCTGAAACGATGTGTGGGTAGAGCTGCATGTAATGCTTTCCTCAGCTATTCACAGAAGTGAAAATAGATCGTTCAAGCTTTCAGAGGAACTGTCTCTTTTCGAGACGACTGACGGAGGATGCTGAAAAAAAAGAAAATGCAGATGCAAGGCAGATCAACTGAGTGGTGCATGATGGGTTGAATTTATGCTGATTCTGGGTGACAATTATGATGAGATCTTTTATTTTGGAGATGAGGATTTTGCTCTGGATTTCTCGCCAGCTACAGTTTCAAGTTGAACAAAAATAAAGCTAGAATCGGAAAGTTAAATGTAGTCTGTCAATTTGAAAAAATACTTTTTTAAAGGGGTACTCCAGTGATTTAGTATTGCACTTCCATAAAGTTGGGGTACTTATTAGGCTACATCCACACTAACGCCGTTTTACGATCTCCGTCCACACAAGCGGCATTTAGGGCAAAACGCATATCACATGACCATTCATGTGCACTGAGCAGCGTTGGATACAGGAATTGATGCAAAGCACTAATATAATAACTTGCCTCCTGCACATGTAGGCAGTAGTAGCATTATAAAATTACGATTTAAACTGCACAACAGCTGCTGGCATAGACAACAAGGTCAGCAACGCTTGTAACTCATTATCCATGTTGAATTATCCGTTAGTGGTCGAGTATGATTAGTTTGTTTTCTTCTGGAAAAGGTTCACGTGATGGGGCGTGACGAATCAGGGAAGGACACGTCATAACTGATAAGATCCAATCAAGAAGTGAACGTCGTTGTCTGCGTCATCGTTTCCAAAGGTCTGCGTTTCTGTCTTCAGACTAAAACGCAACCCCGGAGTTTTAAAACTAAAACGTGGTCAGCAGCGTTTTCAACCGTCTCCGTTTTAGGGGCTCAAAAACGCCGGAGTAGTGCGGACGCAAGGCATAAACGTAGCAAAAGTTATGCTGTTTAAATCGAAAAAGTATTGGCGTGGATGTAGCCTTTGAGACCTAGCTTACAAACCACTGGATACTACATTTCCCATAATGCAACTGGATCTGAATCTTTCAAATCCCACACCACCAGTTTCTAACACTGACTTTGTGTTAAATCTCCTCCAGAATCACAGAAGGCATTATAAAAACAGTTTTAACAGAGTAGTACTCCCCTGATCTGACCCGCCAGATGGTTTGTTACACACAACCATCTGAGAAGCCGTCATTGGAGACTGTTTGGAAAGGGGCAGGCGCTTTCAAAAAACACTTGGCAGGTGATTGGATGAACCATCTGTCAATCAAACTCTTGCCAAAGCCAGTTGGGGGAAGAGCAAAAACATCTTCAGTGCCATTCTTTGCTCTTCTTAAGAAATATTCTCCAGTCCTGATATAACTGATGCTATTGCAGCATCTACGCTAACCACTTCAGGAGCTGCCATTGCGGTTTAGATCAAATAGTCGCCTCTCTGTGGCGCGTCACACACACCTAAGCTACGCCCGTAGCTGCCAGTGGCTCCTCACTGGCTACCGATTGGTCCGTAGCACAGTGGTTCAGACTCACACGCATTACTTGAAGCCTGACAAGAAGGATTTTCCTGTGATGACACGAGTATCCAGCTGCCGTACGAGATAAGTACTCCAATTAATGAGTAAACTGATCTAAAAATGTCTAAAATTGTTGAAATGTCCCTTTAATAGTCATTTATTTTACATTTTTTGTTATTCCACATGCTATTGTTTTAACATTCATTTTAAATCTCATCAGTTTTTGCCCTTCTGAATGGCAAATCGTTTTTCTACACAGATGCCAAGCTGACTGACTGATTGAGGCGTCTGCCTCCAACATTTCCTGGGAAATAACAAAAAATGATTTTTTTCTCCCCATTAATTACTGAGAATCTAACCTCCGATGTAGTAGGCCCGTTCAATCAATCACTGTCATCTGCTGAGCCGAGTCTGACAGATCCCGACAGCGTCTCATGTTTACTAATCAACAGAGTTACTAGGTGACAGTCTAAACAGTAGCCTCATGCGTCAAACATGTGGCCTTTGTTGTGTGAAACAGCACCTTTGCTCTTTTCTCCTTTCTCCTTTCTCCAAAAGTCTCCAAGGTGTTATTTTATAAAAGTCTATTCATTTCTTGTTAGCGGCACTGTGCGGATGTATACTGTGCATGTGCTTCTTCATGCTGCATGCCATCAGATTCCCTTCTCGCCAATAGACTATTATCAGTTCGAATAAAGGATGCTGCTCTATATGTGATGCTGGAGGATCAATATAGCACTATCCTTGTGCGGGCTGCGTGTTTGGGTAATTGGACTGATGAAGATGAATGGTGTGGAGGTCAGCACTTTTAGAGAGCAGTAGGAGTAAAAACTAATGCTTGGCAACACTAAAGACATTTGGTTCTGGTGCAGCGGTGAGATGAGCTTTGTAAACAGGCGACGTTTGGAAGCGCAGGAGCCCTCGTTGGTTTGAGATGGACTCCAGCCAAAGCTGCTGCGTCTCTACTCTGCCAGCTCATCGTCTCCCAGTAACGTGGAGCGATTCCAATTTGATTATTTCACAGCTTCAGGAGGTACAAGCATGCTTGAAGGTGAATTCACTCATCCTCACTCTGTCACACACAGTTCCACTTACAGAAGACGTGACTCGCCAACACCTCATGCGCGTGACCTTGAAGCTTCCCTCCTTCATCTGCTCGTTGGGCAGCTTGACGTGGAAGTTGAGCTCGTTGTTGCCGGCGCTGACAATGACTTGGCAGCCCTTCTCGGGGAAGTCGGTGATGCAAGGGTCAAACTTGATGTAGCCGTAATATTTGAGAGTCTGACCTAGATGGATGAACTGGGGGGGGAAACATAAAAAAATACTTTTATAGGAAATTCTGTCTTTATCTAAATCCCTGGAGAAAATAAGCTTGAATTCTCAACTGGATTGGTGTAATTAAAAATTCACATCAGGGGAAAAACTGGGCTAATTGCATCACAGAATGCACTAGAGGCCGTATTCTCTACGGTCTACAGATTTATCCTTGGACGAAGACATTTCAGAGTAACAGCTGGACTCAAGGGAGGCAGATTCATATAGAAGAGATGCCCTTTGCTTACTTCTTTCTTGGAGCCTTTCTCCTGCAGTGATTTGAGCTGCCGGTGCTGGTCTTTGTTGACGAGTATCCAGCCTCGCTCAATGTCAGACACTGTCTGGTGAAGCAAAAACAAGAACTGAAGTTCATCTTTCTGCACAGATGCACAAAACAGAGCAGGTTTTTGAGTGTTTCCTTTGGGGAATGCGGGAGAAATCCCACCCTAAGCCTTTAAGGGAAACATTGCAGGTCAGCAAACAATTACACAGAAACATGCTTGCAAACACCATTTATTTTTCTTTGATTTCCTCTGCTACACAGAGGCAACACCACTCAGCAGTTCCACATTTTAATCAAACTTGCAGCCCCGAAAAATGCTTAAGACAACAGATCACAGCTGTCGCAGCAAAGGGAATCCGCTATTAATAGGATCAGAGAGGAACACAAAATGGTACAGGATTCAAGGTGTTGCAAAGTCAAAAGAAGCTGACATCGCAATCAGATAATGGAGGAGCCCAGGGGACGGACAAAAGCATTTGGCAGCCCAGGGATGATCAAGCAGTGCTTGATTCAGTTTTTCTTGGTGCGATGCTGGCACCAGGAGAGCTCAATAAAACAATAGAAACAAAACCAATCACTTCTAATTTGTTTTTTCTGTTTGGTTCCACATTTAAAAAGGGATATTTAATTTTAAAAGTTTTTTGTTTTGTTTTCAGACCACTGTTGCAGCGTCAGCGTCTGGTTTACCTACGTAATGAAACCTCTTACCTGGGCGTATAGCAAGTTCAGGCCAACTCTGTTCTCCATGACATCACCGTCGTACGCCATGTCCCAGTAGCTGCAGGAAGAAAAGGCACAGTCACTCTTCACACATCTATATCCAAACATGAGTTAGTATTAACAAAGTGGTACAGTTACAGTTGCCGATTTGTTTGAAGGACTTGAAGAGACTTAGAAAGCCTGACATAACTGGCCATTTTCTACAAAGAATAGTATCTCCTATGACTCGGTCTGCATACCAAGCAACTAGGGCTGGTTATTGTTTAAGAAATGACAATACCAGCACCAATACCAGTACCCTTAAAGTGATACCGATACCAATAGAGTACTTTATTTGATACCTTTTTTTTCTACTTCATGCAAAACCATCATGTGAACAGAAGCATTCAGTTGTGTAAAATGCCACCACCACCGCATTTATTTTCATCAGATGCCACAGGCGTGTAGTATAGCCACACTTTTGTACGTTTGGATATCGAATTTAGCACCTTTAATAAAAATTCAAAATCACAAATTTTTGTTATATAATGTATAATCAACTTTGATAAAAATGACATCAAATATACACATGAATTAATACTTTGCCAAATCTGTGAAATGAGAGACTTGTAGACTAAATTCCTCGACTTAATGTCATTGTTATTTCCTGAAGAGGTTGAAGGACAGTTGGTCTTCTGAAGGGGATGTGAGTCAGTACAGAGTTTGTAAGGCAGCACTGTAGTTGTATTAGAGGCTATTGCTGGTACTTCAGTGCATAAAGATGTGTGGGTGCCGGAGGGCAGCCTGAGGAGTAGAGCGTGACGTAAAAAAAAATGCACAAATTCAATTAATGGAGAGGGATCAGATCTGGGACCACATAGAAAAATGGCCCAAATCTGATTACAAAAAACAATCAGATTTGGGCCAAAAGATCACAGCCAGCCAACCAATGAAAAAAGATTTAGGCTATATTTTCTCAGTGTGCGATTTAAGATATTTCACTTCCAAGTGTATTTGTATCTTAGCCCACTGAATTTTTAACCACGTATGTTCTTCGGCAAGAATCGCATTGCATTCATGTCCCTCACCACTCTACTGCAGGCGTGAAATTTAACATGTTGTAATTGCCTGAGACAAGGGGTGCTGGATGACGAAGTTGTTCAAGCAGATGTGAAGCATGCTGCCTGCCCACATCAGCAATTCAAAGCAGGTAACAAGGGAGAAAGAAGATGGAGGGATAGTGAAAGGATGTGGGAAGGAAGGGAGTAGAGGAAGATGTGTGTGGGAGATGAGCGCTTTTATTTTGCTGCTTTACTTTCAACTAAAAATTGCACTGAAAGCCCCTGCTGAGAGACATATGGTCTTTGTTTTGAACTATAAATATATACGTGAATGTTGCTGCTGACCTACAAAAACCTCCACTACTATTCACATTCCTGTTTCGATTTAATGAATACTTTGGAGAAATCTAACACAAAAAGGTTGAAATTGTGTAAATTCAATGTTTTCACTGGACAGAGACAAACATTTTCCTCCATTTTTAGCCTGCACATTTAGCCAAAAAAAGAGCTTTCCAATTCATTTTGACCTGATCCTCCCCTGGTTCTCATACACTGGGGGTCTGTTTTTCCTCCACCTCCACTTGTTAGTTCTACATTCATTCTTTCCCCGCTGCTCTACACTCCACAGAGAAAGTAGGTCAGGAGTACTAAGACTTTCCTTGAGGCAGAAAGAAAGTAAACATCCTGTGTACCTCAGTCAGCGGGAGGCAGGGTGACGAAAGAACAGACACACAGAGGAAGTAGAAAAATGTTGTGTTGGAGAAAAGGGGAGCAGTCGCTAACTTCAGGCTTGGTGGGGAAGCAACATCTTTGTTTTCCGTGCATACCCAAACCAACCAAACATACATATTTGCTGCCACCCAGGAAGATTTTTCATACTTCTGTATTTCGTGTGACATGGAGTTCTTAATGACAGATTTCCCTATACACGCAGCCCTGACCTCTTCTCTCTCATAAGAGGCAATGTTGTGCATTTTTATCTGTAACTTTAAACTGTTTTCAAAAAGTATAAATGAACCAGAAATAGACCAGAACCAGAGGACTTTTTTTCCTGTAAAGCCAAAGGAGAGATTGTTCAAAAACACCATGTGTGCTTTGCTGCTGGAGGGGCAGTTACTTGGTTAGTTTTATACTTAAGTTTAAGGGAAATGTTTTTCTTCATTCAGCTGGGGATGCTTTGAGTGTCAAAACAAGGGTTTTTAAACAGTTCTCATGTCTTGATGGGAGCCACCCACCCACCTCCCTCCCTCCAATGCCAACCATCTTCAAATAAATTCTCAACACTGAGCATCCAAACAATCCAATACAACAGTCAACATTTCTTCGTGAATTTTCCTATGTTCAAATAATGTTAAGAAAAGACTATATCAGAGACGTGGTGGTCCAATTGCATGGGGATTTTTGAGGCTGTTCATTTCTTTTTAAAGCTTCAAGCTTCAAACTGTCAAGCTGTCAAGCTGTCAAGCTGTCAAGCCAGCTCTATGTCACATCTTATCTGAAAAAATAAATAAATAAGCTGTTATCTATCAATGATCATTGAAGACAAGTTTAAATATAATGAGAGTAAATGACCTGTCTGATTCAAGGGTGTCCAGTTCTCAGTGGATGCTATAACTAAAAAAGAGCAGTAGGGCTGAATGATATGACCTCAAATCTATAGCAAGATAAATTATCATATTTCTAACTGTAAGGCAAGGAATCTCTGTCTGTCTGTCGTTCTGTGTGTTATTCACATTTTTCAAGAACCGCTCATCTGATCTACTTGGGGCTGTCCCCAATACCATTTTTTGGGCTACGGTGAGTAATATTTGAAGGTATTCAAAGCTTTGCTTCGCAGCGCAAAGTTCTTCTGTCTGTCGGTCTCCATTTCCACCGTTTCATTGCTCTACACACAACAAACAGTGATATCCGAATGTTGAATATGAATATTGTCATGGGATTATGCCTTATTTCATGACGTATTTGGGGATTTGAACATTACTATAATATACATACTATAAACAAAAGCAAAAACCAAAAAAACCCCGAAGCATTCAAATACTGATTTTGAGGTTGAATACCATGGCAACGGTCGAAGCTTTGAAGCTTCAAGGCATTCGAATCAGCCCTAGATCTGCTTCACACTTGATGGGTGTATTTTTTGTAACTCCTCCTACACATCGTCACCAAATGTGGTACAGAACATCTCTGGACCGAGCTGGAAATAGTTACTTTTTTTTAGTTTTGATGTTCAATACAGTTTTGCTATAATTGGCCCTCAAATGCTGTGGGAAGGGCTTATATTACACTAAATGTCATACTGTATCTCCTGAATGCTGCTATTGCAACAACATGGAGATATGATGTCTGAGTGACCATGACAAATTTGGCGCCATTGGGCCAATAGGTGGCGCTGTAGCAGCATCATCTAACTATAAAGTAAGCAATCTCTGTCTTTCTGTCTGTGTATGTATGACTGCCCTTCGCATATCTTGAGAAATGTTCATCCAAGCAACTTCCCACTTGGTGGGTGCAAGCAGCCATACCGCCGTTCTTGACAACGCTGCAAGCAAAATTTCTGGGACGTTTAGGTCACGATGAAATTAACGATGTATCTGATCAATTGTGTTTATTGTCCAGCGCTTTGCTGCAGCAACATCAGATTCATGTCTTAGTCTAATCCCTGACTTTTCAGGCATGCCAATCAAATGGACCACCCGTCTAGTCGTGATAACCCCCAAAATAAATTGTAAAACAAATGACTCGGGTCTCTTTTCCAAATTAACTGCCACTTTGTAGAAGATGGTGAAGTCAGATAAGCAGCCCGTGGTTGAGCCAAACTCTGCTCTGAGACATTAAGAACAAGTGCCTCGCTGCAGATAAGGAATTAAATGAGCAACACCCAGAATGAAAAAAGAAAAAAAGTCTTACTGGTTGACTGATTTAAAATTACACAAAAGTACAGCACGTGTTGTTAATGTACTGCTTACCGAAACAGAAATATCTGACCTGCTTCTTTACAGGATTAGATAAATAGCACATGAACACTCTGGCCGATGAATCACAGCTATAATTACATGTGGAGAAGAGCACTTTGGGAAAAAACATGATCAAATTGAAAGAAGTGAGCAGGTGGTGGGTACCTTTTCCGTAGGAGTATGTGAAATTCAGAGCTCCGCAAGCTGGTAATGGATACATACGGCAGCTCAAACTCCTGCAGCTTCCGCACAACTGTAAGAGAGACACACAAAAAAAAACACAGAGAGAGAGTAAGGAAAGTAACTCCCAAGGACATTTGGATAATGATGGTAACAACAAACAATGAGGGATGGGAGAACTCCATCTGGACAGGTCCCAGCGGGCAGGGTAAAACTTTTTCTGTGTGAGTATTCAAATAAAAAAAAAAAGATAATGTGCTCAACGTGTGTGTGTTTGTCCCTAATCTGCAGCTGTTTCACTGCGACCCGTTCCCTAAGGAGAGTGAAAGAGATCTCAGGTGCTTACTGAGGCTGCTGCTGTTTCCAGGCATCACTAAATGAGCACAACACTACAAGGCTGATGACTAAACAGTGCTTTAGTTTGCCATTAGGTTTGTAAAAGTATGTTTATGGGCAGAGATGCTGTGTACATGAAGCAGAAACACATGCTGGTTGGTTTGATGTAGGAAATCTCTGCAGGAGTAAAAAAATCAAATACAAACATAAAATGCTTTGGAACATTCTTAGGCGAACTAAATTGTCAGCTGGAAACTGCAAAATATCCCTTAAAATACAGATAAGAAGACTGGTATTGCTATTTCAAACCACCTTCTTGACATGTCTTTGCATATTTAACAGCACGCATTGATTTACACACAGACGTCTGGAAACTTACTGCCTGTCAGAGAGGAATTGAATTCTTCTAGCTATCCTGTTATGTCAATACACCCACCAGCAGTTTTGTTTGATCCGCGGCCTGCTGCGCCGGATTTATTCTGGTAGTCGAGTCGTATTCAACACATGGCCCTTCTCTTTCATACCAACTCAGAGTTTCAGACTTTAAACTGCGCCAAGAATACACAACACGCCTGCAATATTTACAGATTCCTCCAAGATCACCTGGCACTTATTTTCAGCCTGGAATGGATTTGGCGTGAGGATTGGGGGAGCATTTGGCAGGTGGGAGACGAGAGGAGAGAACCTTTGGGACTGAGGGGGGGGATTTAACCCGACAGGGCTGTGACGAAATGGGAAAAAAAGGGGATTGAGAAGCTAAAATGTCTTGATGTGGAAAGCTTTATGCCTGTGACACTGGGGTAATTCTTGTGACAACAAATGCAGACGCAAATATTATACTATAATTTGCTTTCACACAGTTACTTTTAAGTAAACAGGTTCTGAGTCAGGGGTTTTCAAACTTATTACTAAGGTCCGAATCTGATTTTTATTCAAGGTCAGATGTCTGGAGCGATTGCCGATAACAAAATAACATTTAATCAACTCACTTAAGACCCGCCCTACTCGCTCGGTAGGCTCCCGTTGTCGCAATGAATTAATGTCACATCTCTTGTGACTGGGCCAGCACAAAACCGAGGCAGACACGGCTCAGACAGTTATTATTTCAGACTCTGACACTAATTGTGTACTAGAGAAAACTACACGGATTCTGTATCTGGGATTTAGGAGCTAATAGCAAATTCTCCGGTGTAATGTTAATGCGTGAACTCGGCAGCAACAACACACAAAACTCTCCAGCAGTAAACGTCGTCATGACGATGATGTCAACGATAGGGAAATGAGCCACATTAAAACTACATTCATCTGGCGACAGGATCGTTGTGAATGACCTCCAGCTACACTGTATATTCAACGTCACTAACAATTTATAGATTAATGGAAAGTATATTTCAAAATAGAAAATGTTACACCTCATAACGTATTTAGTTAAGCTGTAAAATGAGAACGTTTGTGACCCGGCAGCCATGTTAAGATCAGTTGAGGAAATACCAAGCACCGCCCACCAGCCAGAGCAAACTTTCACATTTCATAGCTAAACAGTACACTACAAGATGTTTCTGAAAACATTTGAGGTGAGAAATAGGCATTACAGTAACAGAATATTGATTCATATTTGATCAGCGCTGCCTAGTTTGACTGTTTGGTCGGAGTTCGCGAGTGATTCACAGCTGCAATCGTTGAATGAACAGCCAGTAGGAACGCTCTCCCTCTGAAATGACCTGTGATTGGCCAAAGTCTTCCATCACAGGCTAGATGTTTTAAAGCCTGAAAACAGAGCCGTGAGGAGGTGCAGAAGTTTAGTTTTCTCTCGGAAGACTTGAATTACAATATGCTGAAAGGTTATGACATTTTTGCCCAATGATGCCAAAAAAATACTGCCTATTGCCACTTTAAATGTGGAGATTTCGTGCTTTTTTATTTTATTTCATATTAAACGGAATAATCTTGGGTTTGGGACAGACAAAACAAGACATTTAAAGACATCACCTTTGACTGGGATGGACATTTTTCACTATTTTCTGAATTTTATAGACCAAAATATAAATCTATTAATATAGAAAATAATCATCAGATTATAGATAATGAACATAATAGTTAGTTGCAGCCCTACTGCACACTGCCTGGTGTGTGTATGCAAGCTCATGCCACTTGAAACACTGCACAACTGTTTTGCATGAAGCAGCCAAAAAACACACAGAGCCTGGCTCTCACTGAGCTTCTGAGCCGCTAATAAATAAATGATGCATTCAAGCCAGAGATACAGTAGAAACTCTGATACAAGGGACAACTCCCATGGGGCGATGCAGTTCCTCTTTTTTAATTAAGCTACAGTACATCTCTAAACAGTGACAGATAAACTGAGCTGCTGGACTGTTGCCAGAGCTACCTCTTAATGTGGACAATTTAGAGTGAAAGAAAATCAAAAGTGTCCCATTACAGCACATAATTCCCTCTGGTTACCCAGAAAGTTATTCTTCAGTGCAACGTAACAAATGTTATAGCTATTAATTCCAACTCCTAGTTCCCTGTGTTTCTCCATTTGTAAGAATAATTTGTGCTCTAAGTTCCGTGTGAGTTGTATGTCTTCTGAGAATGGTCCTTGGCTCGCCTGATAAAAGTAGTTCAAATTTACATTACTTTATCAAAGCGCTTCACGAATAGCACATTGCGTTTTTCGATAAACAACACTATCTGATGGTTTCCAGCTGTATAAAGTGAAGCCCTTGAGATGCCTATTTTCAGTAATCTCTGAAAACACATTCCAGGGTGACTCTAAATAATCAGCAGTAGTGAATTATGGACTTCTGATATCTAACTTTGCTCTCTCTCTCTGACATTTCTATCAACCAATAATTAATCATATAAATGGAACATTATATAGAATACTTTTTGTTAGTAATGACAAGGAAAGATAAGACGTTTTCATTCCTTGAACTGATTCTTTAGAAAACTGTTGTTGAGACTTACATGTTAACCCTCCGTCCACACCTTCACGGACGAGGAAGAGACTGAAGTAACCAACAAGGTCGTCTGGAAGGTCAAGCTTTGTTGCAACAGCCTGCAGAAAGAAAGAGAGAGATTCAATAAATGTATTCCTTTATCTGATTTTTTATTTTTCAGTAAGTTATAACAAATGAAGATAGAAGTGTTTGAAGACACAGATTGGATAAAAACAGCTCAGTATGAAATGAAAAAAGGGGATTTTTTTTTTACTAACCACAATCATACTTTACCATCTTTAAAAATTAATTGAATCTTAAGACATCTCCCTTGCGTTCTTCTACACCCTCGGTATATTTTGTGATGTTCTGAAGGTTCCGTCACGTTAGGTTATCAAGTTTACAGTCATGATAATATGATGTTGAATTAAACTTTTCTCCAGTCCCCACAATACTGGTCCAATCAAACCATATGTCAAATGGCAGTATAACGTGTTTTAGTTTGAATGTATTATTATTATTGATACGTTACAAATGATTGATATTTTATTCAATATTATTGATGTTTTTGTAAAACAGTGCATGTAAGATATGGCTATTGATTGATGATGTTTTTTAATTAATTATTTATTTATTTTATTGTTTTGCGATTATTTTAATTATTATATGTATGATATGTAACCAGGGCAACATTTAAAATGAGACATCGCTGGCTAAATAAAGGTTAAATAAAAAATAAATACATGCACCTTATGTTCTTCCATTATACAAGAACCAACTCTGCAGTGCCATATTTGAGTGGAGGAGGATTTAGTGAACAATGTGTTGTAGTGTAAAACAGGACTTTAGCCTGTATTATTATGATTCTATTTATCAAGAGCGTTTGGGTTGCAAAATATCACAATTAATATGAAAGTAATCCAAGCAGCTACTTCAATAAGAAACTTGAATGTTTTCGGATCAGAAAACAAAAAAACAGAGGATATTTTATGGACACCAGAAAGGTCAAGCCACAACCAAATGAAGCCTGAATAAAATTAGAGAAATATTATCTCTTTCCAGTCCTGCACAAAGCATTATTGTTTCATTCTCACACAGAGCGATGGCACACTCTGACACTAAAATATATTTTTGCTGACTCGTGCTTATATTCCGTGACCTGTTTTTCAACTCTTGCAGTTCAACCACAAATGACACAAATGTTGCAAAACAACAAGTGTAACAGCAAAAGTCAGGCATTTCTGGTCACTGAAACACAAGCACATTGAGAAACACTTTGTTGTGATTGAGATATAGTACTGTGCTCTGAGGCCTACTGTGGTGAACAGAGGTTAACCGTGGTTAAACTTTCACAAGAGCACTTTAACACGCTAGATTTACAGCCAAGAGCAACGGAAGGACATCATGAATGGGATGTGAAGTGGAAGTACTAAAATGTTTGGTCACAGTCACTATCTGACCTATAAAAAAAACCCAGGTTGAACTAAATTGGTCAAGGTGTCTGATTTTGTTTTGTGATTTTTGATGAGTTCGATCGAAGTCGCCCTGACTTCATAAAGTCCTCTGATGGTTGCTTTGGTGAAGAAGGTCTATATTGGTTTGATTTCATTTACGATACTGCATGTAGTTTCTGTAAGCTCTCATGTTTTACAGACGAGTATACAGAAATATTGCTTGCCTGAGGGGAATTCACAAACACGGACAGTAAAATTATTGGGAAAGAGCAGAAACAACTGGGTTGTATATATAAAACACAGGCAAAACAAAAAGCCTGACAAATTGTGTCTGATCCCGTTCATCCTCTTTTTAAAGAATTCATAAAACTGCCCTCGGGAAGATGCTATAGATCCGCCGCAGCAACTGAGAACATTTACAAAAAGTCTTTCATACTAAATGCAATAACTTTACTAAAATCCATAAACACCATTCACACTGAGACCATGTCTGTTATTGTTATCTGTACTGAGCATGTTGTGCTATTTATTGTATTTACTGAATGTTGTGTTATTTATTGTATGTATTGTGATTTACTAGGATGTGTTTTAACCAACCTGGGAAACCGAAGGCAAATAAAGATTATTATTATTATTATTATTAGCACTGTTACGAACAGCAGATATCAAATGGCTTTAGTTAAACAGACAAAAACACTGCAAAGGTTGATAGCATACAGAATATAAAACCTCAGATGACGCTAACCGTATCAAGACTTCTGGCCACTTGCAGAGTTAATCAGCACTAAATCATATAATTTGCAGCTTTCATATTAAGTGGTGCATCTGTTTCTAGAACAGAAGATCACTGATTGAAACATTCAGCCATGTTGCATTTTGGGCAGCAAATAAACCCACTTGTTTTTTATCATCAAACTGAAATCACCAATCTCTACAAATTATATACCAGATGGAGTACAGGCTGACACTCTTTAACGGAGCACACTCCAGCGGCACTTACATCAAGGACGTCCTCCGTCTGATCTGAAGTCAGTATGTTGACAGTAACCTTCTGACCGTTGGAGAGGCAGATGTCTAGTGCGACTTCTTCTGTGGGAATCTGCTGCGTCTCCTGTGGGAACGACACAAAACATAACAGGCTTTCCTTCAGCTTCATGGGTCAGCTACGTGTTTTCATTCCCATCGGTCCACAACAAAATCACATCAAGTCACACGGGCAGAAAACATACGGGCTGGTCAAAGAGGAGGCAAATTTCCAGCAGAGATAAAAACAAAACAGACAAGCTACCCATTCCACAGCTACACTTTTCATAAAGAGTGCGTTGATTCAAGGGTCAAGATTGGAATCAATGGTACCAAGTTCATTCAAGTGCAAAATACACACCTATCTATCTATACACATATATAAGGTGTATCTTATTTTACCTACAATTTAAAAGTATGTTTGATTGTAGTCACATGGAGAAGGCACAAAAACAAATGGGCTACTTGATGAGGATTATTTTATGCAACACACAAAATGAAGTCTAGCTGTTTATTAGTGCAGACAGATTAGGCATTAAAGCTTCAGTAGGCAACAACTTTTTGGCATCATTGGGCAAAAATTCCATAATAACCTTTCAGCATATTGTAATTCAAGTGTTCTGAGAGAAAACTACACTTCTGCACCTCCTCATGGCTCTGTTTTCAGGCTTTAAAACATCTAGCCTGTGACGGGAGACTTTGGCCAATGACAGGTCATTTCAGAGAGAGAACGTTCCTATTGGCTGTGCTCCGGCTGGTGGGCGGTGCTTGGTATTTCTTCAACTGATCTCAACATTGCTGCCGGGTCTCAAACTTTCTCATTTTACAGCTAAACAGTACACTACAAGATGTTTCTGAAAACATTTGAGGCGAGAAATAGTCATTACAAATTCATATTTGATCAGCACTGTCAGGATATAGAGACCATTTGATAAAAATAACTTTTTTTTAAATCACATTTGCTCCAATTCTCCCCACTGCAGCTTTAAGGATTGATTTAAGGCAAAACAGAAAAATAAGCACATGTAAAACAAAAGGGAAGGGGAATAAACTGCAAATTCCTCAACAAAAGTAGCAGCTATGTTAATGTTAAGCCTTGATTAATTGTTTATCAAGTCATAAAAAGGGAAAATGTCTATCCCAGTTTCCCAGAGCCCAAAGTGAGGTCTTGTTTTATCCAACCAACCGTCCAAAACCCAATGATATATAATTTACAATAATAGAATTAAGGAAACCAGCAAATTTGAGAAGCTGGGAACAGATATTTTGGCCATTTGTTCTTTAAAAAAATAGTCAAAATGATTCATTTTCTGTCAATCAGCTAATTCAATAATTGACAAACTGCTGCAGCTCCATTTATTTCACTACTCTCTCCGCTCACACAGAAATGAAGGGAACTGTATTTATCAGTTACTGCTGTGTTTGTGCAACGACGGAACAAAATCACGAACACAAAATCTATGGATAACAAGTAGGGAAAATAAACTGCCAAAACCTATACATATTTCAAGCACAGACTCTAATGAGAGAGAGAGGAAGACGGAGGAGGAGAAGCAGAATGGGTGTGACGTGGCTGCAGACGGATGAATCTGTCCGTGAAGGTTATTGGATTCACAGCCCTCCTGGCAACGCAGGTCACAGCTTGAATGATGACGAACAACCTCGCTACCTGGTCTGAATAAGTCATTGACACACCAGTCGTTTAAAACAGCCTTCTCTCGGGCAGCAACAATGCGCCATGAGTTCTTACAGCATCGTCCACTTCAGCTAATATCTGCTTGCGTTTTTGGTCCTGCAGAAAGAGCTTTTTGGCAAATCTGGTGGGATGACTCATTAGGTGGCTCTCTTTTCTTTTTTCTTATATAATGGTTCAAAAGGATCCAGTTCTGACACACAATGCAACTATGTTGCTATTTGGCAAAAAGGTTGCTTTCCCCTCAGTTTTGTGTCTGACGTAATCATTTGACACATTTCTGCATGCAAGCCAAACTTAATCTGACACATCTAACCATAGACCAGCACCATCAAAAAAGGTTATAATTAACTTTCATGAACTGAAAAGAAATTGTGAAAGGGTTAAAATCACTAAGACAAAAACACGGACAACACCCAGACCGGACAACGCCGTAGCGATCTGTCAATCACAACCAACCACGCCTTAAAGCATACCCTGCTTTATGGTCTATTTGACTCTAAATGGGACCATCATTTACTAAATGAACATCATGCTGTATTGAAGAAGACTTGAAACTAGTGATTGAGACCATAAACTCATGTTTACTGAGGTAATAAATCAGGTGAGAAGTAGGCTCATTTTCTCATAGACTTCTATACAATCAGACTTCTTTTTGCAACCAGAGGAGTCGCCCCCTGCTGGCTGTTAGAAAGAATGCAAGTTTAAGGCACTTCTGCCTTGGCTTCACTTTTCAGACCATGGAGTTACCCACTGCATCTAACCAGCTACTTTACAAGTAGAGATGACGCAACCCAAGATAAGAGTACATGCTGGCACAAACTGCGACCAACAGTAAGACAGTAATACAGCTACCTCACTCTACCACATCACCAAAAGCAATTACTAGTCAGGCAGAACTTACTGCATCAGCCTTTTTGGTTCAACGAGCATGCCCTGCCTCCACATAAGCCAGTTGACCATGTTGACGCAACAGAGAACAAACACCTCAATGCAGGTACAGTAGATTAAAACAAAAGAACATTACCAACCTGCTGTGCTTTCCTTAAGAAGCTATTAAACATGTCACTGGCTCCAAGCAAGGGATCCTGACGCACTGTAAAAAAAAAAATACAGGAGAGAAATGAGTACAAAATGAGTCATATCTCAGTTGAGTGAAATGGAAGGAGCGGCGGGAAGTCAAGAAGCAACTTGTACTTGTCAGCAGTTAGTGAAGGGTCTTTTAGTGGACGTTATGTAAACATAAACCTCCTCAAGGGAAGCCATGTCCCTATTGTTGCTCTTATCACACAATATAATTGTGTTCCTGTGGAATGGGTTTGACCTTTCGAGACATTTTATCATCAAGGCAATTTAGATTAACATGGAAAAAAAGGGTTATCTGGCATAGGTTCAATTAACTGTAAATTATTACAAGCCACTTTCATCATAACGTAGTCCCCCTGATTTGGTAATGAACAACTCTCTTATGCTCGTGTCTTTGGTTTTCTATTGAGGCAGTTTTCAGTTGCAGTGTAGTGCATTAAATGATCTGCGTGATAACCCTGTGTGACTAATATGATTAAGTGTGTGTGTGCTATTGTCCTTTTTACAAATTAGTCTACCCCTTTGACAAAAATGTCAAAGTCCTGAGCCATCTGCGTCAGAGCAGATTGTGTTTGTGGCCGTTTATTTTTCCATAACTATGTAGAAAGCCATGATGTAACCAAGTGAACTTGAAGCCAAGAACACCCTGTGTGCGTATGCTCCCAGACTATGAGCAAATACACACTTGAACAACGCTTCCTTGTTCTGCTGTAACTGCCAGTGCTTGAGAGGATTAAAACAAACCCTCTGCATTGCTGCCAGTTCCACTTATTTGTGTGTGTGCAGAAAGTTCACCCTCGACCTGTTTACAAAATGTAGGCAATATGCTGAAAACCTCCCAAATTGGGATGAGAAAAACTCAGAGTGGGTTCTTTGAACATTTGAGATTTGCAAAGGAAGCTTCAAAACTGTCAAAAGGCATGTTTACTGACAAAATAACTAGTCTCCCTCCTGGTGTAAACACTAAAAAAATATGGCTTATCCTTTATAGTGTTCTGTTTTTAATTCAGAGAAAACCTAAGTATATGTCCCTAGAGGTCATCATCTACTAGAGAATCCAAACCTGTAACATTTTTAAAGAGGACCCATTATGCTAATTTTCAGGTGCATACTTGTATTTGGGATTTTTACTGGAGTGTGTTTAGATGCTTTAATGTTCAAGAAACAAATTTACTTTTCTCATACCGGCTGTACTGCATCAACTCTTTCTGCCCTCTGTCTGAAATGCTCTGCTTGAGACAGACGGTGAAACAGAGAAAAAGCCGTGTCTGCTCTGATTGGGCAGCTGGCCCACTCTGTTGTGATTGGTCAACCAAACCCAATTCTTCGGGCTCTGCTGCAGCTCCGCTATAACTAGCTTTGTTTGAGGGCATGCCAAGCTAGCCGCTAGGCAGGTATTATACAAATGTTCTACTTGGTGACATCACCATGTTACGGCCCAAAAGGCAGGACTTCAAGCAAGGCATTTCAGGCAGTTCAGGAGCAGTGTTTCTGTGGGGGAGAATTAACTCCCTTTGGCGTGGACTTTGTAACTTTGCGGACCTTTTACATGCACAACAAAACTATATAAACACACTTAAGGAAAGGGAAAAAGCACAAACGCATAATAGGTCCTCTTTAAAGACCCTACCAGGTCTGAAGTTCTGAGTAGGGATTTTCTTTTTTCATCAGGTGTTTCAGCATAACTTTGTCAAGTGAGGCTTTGGCTAAGTCTGTGCTCAGATCATCAGCTCTTTTTATGCTTTTAAGTGGCATGAAGAGACCAGTGTATGGCTGGACTCCCCGCAGACACTGAGCCAACTCATTCTTGTGATTGTTGAGGAGAAGCATATAGTTCAAGGAAATTGTGTTTGTGCTGCAAAGCTACACAAAACTTCTTAGTTTGTTCTGATGTTTTTCTTTCTGTACTGCAATTCAGAGAAGAATAGTAGCTAAATTAAAAACTGACAAGGACAACCACATTGTAGCTGGAATTTAAATCCTGCCCAGAAATGGAGTGAAACGCAATACAAGCCATCTGTAAAAAGTCCATTCAGCATGAATAACTTACCAGCCTGCATGTATTTCTCCAGCTGCTCTCGTCTCTGTTCGACCTCAGCAGGAGTCAGAGTGAAGATCTTCTTTGGAGGAAACGCAGGCACCACGTTGCTGCCATATTCTTTCTTTATCTGTTGGTGCAAAACACCGGTTGTGAGAAGGTGAAGGTTACGGGATGGCACGCTATACAACCTGTGTTTTGAGACTAGTCAGATGGCTAAATTTTATTCGAATTTAGAACATCTGTGAAAACAGATATATAAGTTCATACGACTATACCAATTAACTTCAGTACAGAGTAGCAGCCTCTTAAATTAAAGAGTTGTGGATTCATTTTTCTAAGAGGTATAGTCATGCTGTTTGAGATGAATCACAGGTTTATAATAAGCCTGTTTCAACGACTAGCTGGTGGAGTTTCCGTGCATAACACACACACAGAGACACATCTGGATCCCTGACTGTCTAGTCATTCCAAGTTTACTTTGTCTTCCAGCTTCTTGACTCATTTCTTCCCTTTTTTTCCATCATTCACTGGCTGGTAGCTTTGAACCGTGGAAGTCTTAAACTAAGCCCTCACAGATCTAAAAATCACACATTAAATGTGGTTTAATTTTAATCTGTGTGTCGCTGCAGGCAAAAACTGTACGTCCCACTCATCATGAGGAATTCACTAACACATTTTTTTCTCGCTATAAAACCTTCAGGTCCTGCACATATGGCATGATGAAGGTTGGCCTTCATCACGAGGAAGAGAGGTGATTTTCACCTTAACATATACTGTCCTTTGGTGTTTTCAGTACATCAGAGTCACCGCTGGTTACTAGAGCAGGGACGGTACACCTATCTCGCAATTCGATGTCATCACGATACTTGGGTGCGATTTATTGTGATTTTTGTTAACTTTTTTTACACTAGACCCATCAGCTCCGTTCTCTTTATACATCCATGGTCAGCTCCATTGGGGCCATTTGAATGCATTTAACATAAATGTCAGTATATGGGTGCTCTACAGTTGTAGTGATTCGATTACACGCGGTCGATTTGATCACAGAGATGCGAGTGACCGCTGGCTTGACCGCACGTTACCGCAATACGCAGCTTTAGCTGTGATGTCTAGCTCTGCTTTTCCTGGCAATGTGTGAAACCCAAAGTGTTTCCATACTTTACTGTATGTGTAGTGTTTACCACTTTGGATTTCAAATGTGACGGTGCAGGTCGTATCCACGTAGAACCTCCGCCGTTTTCTACTTTTTCGTTTCGGCTCGCTGCGGCCGGCTGCGGTTTGTTTTGGTTGACGGATACGGAGCAGATATGACGTCACTCACAGTACAACAATAAAAGCAGTAACTTCCTTCTACCTCAGCTGCTCCGCTTAGACTCAAATTAAGCCAATATATCAAAAATCAATTTCAAAATCATAAAAAAAAAAAAAGATCGCGATACATAGGTGTATTAATTTTTTCCCCAACCCTACTGGTTACACATACAAATAAGCTCTCGTAGCCGCAGACACTAAGCATCAGAGTCCCCAAAATCTGAAATAAATCTGCACTCATACAGCTTCTTTTTTAGCAAAACACTTCCTGTTTTCCCTGTTGGATTTAAACTGGCTCTAGCAGAAGCGTGACCTTGTTACTTTGTAGAAGAGAAAAACAAGAGAAACAATTAACATTCAAATTTTCTCAGCAATAAGCTGGGTAGAGTGTTTGCCCCGCAATCACCAGAGTGTTTTGGGGTCATGCGTACGCCACAGGAAGCCCTCCGGGGTTGGTTCTTAAAGATTCGAGTGTCTTCCACACACCCTGTTGCCAGGCAACGGCAACTGTCAGACTAGATAGCACAGACTTGAGGACGGAAGATAGCAAAGTTTGGCCCTTGCTTGCTTATTTATTAATGTGTGAAAACAGGAGACTTCTATACGGCTGTGTTACAGTATATGCCATGGCGTATATATTTCATAGCACAAAGAGCTCACAGGTAGTCAGCTGGAAATCCAGCGAAAAAATCCACCTCTTACAAACAATGCATCTACCCCTGCAACATCATTTGTTTCCAAAAAAATGTATGTTAAGCACTTTCACAAGTAAGTCAACTCAACCACAGCAGTCCTACAGGAAAAACAAGCAGATACTGAATACACTAATTGCCTCAGCTCTAACAAATAGCTGCGTCTCTATGTAACGCTTCACTCAGGCAGAGACTAAAAAATGCTTCAGGCCAGGCAACTCAACACTTTCCAACAACATTTCTTTTTCAGATTAAGATGCTTTTCCAAGCAGGTGAAATGAAAGAAAGGCCAAGAACATTCCTTCCACGTCACCCACCTCCTCCGACCTCCTCCACCACCACAATACCGCCCATTTACACGCAATAGTTTGGACTCTGGGAGGAATAACAGCACAGGGCTTCAAGCCACTGCGGTCGTGATTCAAAGTGATGGGAGGCTGGCATATCGACCGTACGACACAAAGACGAGTGAAAGGTCACCCTGGGTGGATGTGGTGGCATTTAAACAGCGTTCGGCGCTCCACACAAGCAGATCAGTCCCTTCTGGTCCAAAGCACACTAAGAGAAATGGGTGTATTGTGATGGCTGAAGCCTTACCTGTTCATGGAGGCCAAGAAGTTGACTGTAGCGTACCCGACAGTGCAGCACGCCATTGACGTGGATGTTGTAGGCCTGTTTGGAGAGAGTGGGGACAAATTAAAATTTGAGGAGAGACTGGTCTGACAGAGAAATGTATCATCAAAAGCTTGTATTGATCTGTCTGAAAAGCTTGTGGGTGGACATGAGATGTTGAAATAAAATAATCAAATAGATATATATAGATTACGGCTGTCAGTTGATTAAAATATTGAATCGCAAATTAATCGCTTGATTGTCCATAGTTAATTGTGATTAATAGCAAATTAAACACACTTTTTTTATCTGTTCAAAATGTACCTTAAAAAGGGAGATTTTTCAATTATTTAATACCCTTATCGACATGGGAGTGGGCCAATATGCTGCTTTATACAATGTATGCATATATTATTTATTATTGGACATCAATTAAGAACACAAAACAATGACAAATATTGTCAAGAAACCCTCACAGGTACTGCATTTAGCATAAAAAATATGCTCAAATCATAACATGGCAAAACCCAACCGGCAACAACAGCTGTCACAGTGTGTCAGTGTGCTGACTTGACTATGACATTCCCAAAACTGCATGTGATTATCATAAAGTGGGCACGTCTGTAAAGGGGAGACTCGTGGGTACCCATAAAACCCATTTTCATTCACATACCTTGAGGTCAGAGGTCAAGGAACCCCTTTGAAAATGGCCATGCCAGTTTTTCCTCGCCAAAATTGAGTGTACGTTTGGAGCGTTATTTAACCTCCTTTGTGACAAGCTAGTATGAAATGGTTGGTACCAATGGATTCCTTAGGTTTTCTTGTTTCATATGATATTCGTATCAGTATCACTAGCTTTAAAAGTGAGCCCGCTATAACTTCCGAAAGATTGATTGCGTTAAAGAAATTAGTGACGTTATAACGAATTTGCGTTAACGCGTTATTATCGAAAAATTCGTCCGATTCACGGACATCAAGTATCAATCTTTTATCATATAAACTATTAACCTCTTAAAAATCCGACGGCCTCTATTCTGTCTTTAAGAGCTTGTAATGGACTTAGTCTTAAAGCTAGAGTGGTTGTGTTGTTGATACTGGTACAAGAAAATGTAGGGAATCGATTGGTACCAGCCATGTCATGTTAGCTTGTCAGAAAGAACGCTAAATAACGGTCCAAAGTTACACTAAATGTTGGCGAGGAAAAACTGGCATGGCCATTTTCAACTAAATAGATAAACATAAAATAAAATAAAATAAAATAATAACCTTTCTTTGAATATAAGGTTAATTAACTTCAAGTACTTTTCAATGCATCACACCAAAGCTGACTGTAATTTCTTCTTATGCATTTCTTGAGGTGCCATGTAATAAACTCAGAAGTGCAGAAACAAAACCACAACTGGTAAAATACAGTGAAGCAACAACATCCTTTATCTTGAACATACATTAAGTTTCACTACTGATTCAAACACCTCGGAACAACCTCAATCTCCATCTCATCTCAGCTCACCACTGAGTGTTTCCTCCTCACTCTTCGTTTCATAAGGAGGATTAAATTAATGAAGTGTGAATTGGATTCAATCAAACCCTACTGGCTTGCACATTTAAATTTCCAATCAAAACAGCTTGCATAATGCAGACGCTGAACAACACAGAAAGCAAAGATCACATGGGGAATCCATCACTTTCCCCGAGACGCCCCTTGTTTGTTTTGACAGACAGACAAGGAGATATCACGCAGATATGCTGCTCCGCAAAACCACCATTTGGAATCAGCAGTCCAAATATCTGCTTGCCATCGTGTTTAGAGCCAATCTCAAAAAGTAAATCTATTTTTCATGTCAGATGCCTCATTAAGCATCAGGAATGATACTAAACCACAAGAATAACAAAATGATACTTTAGTTATGCCCTCAGGAAAAGAAAAATATATTTGAAGTTTGCCCAAATGCAGGCTCGCTTACAGAAGAGCACACATGAACTGTAAAAGAATTTGGTAATTTTCACAAGGCACCACAAGTCTGTATTCTTCTCTTTTTTTATTGAGAAATGGCTCAAAAACGTGACACAGAAACTTTTCCGCCACAGACAATAACTCATGGTCAAAGACTGTTAACAGTTTGGCAAATATTGTGATTGAAAACAATCAGCGGCTGCTATCACTTCCCGAAACAACAACATGAAGATGATTGATCATCTTTCCTTCCTTCCTTTTGCTTGTAACACTTAGCTAAACTGCAGATGTTTATTTTATGAAAGAAAAACTAAAATGGCCTGGACTAGTGGTATCAACTCTGAAGACCGCTATTTTGTTATTGACAATCATTGCTCCTTCATGTGCTAAGAAATGCTTAGCAAAGAAATATTCCACCAGCCTGTGTGCAGCTCTGGCCGGGAATGACAGGAAGTACTGCCTGTATGCTTGGGTGTCAAGGAACAAACTGTCAGTGCTTTAATCTTTCCCTTATGTTTCAATGAATATTTATAGTCAACATGGTGGGTCATCTGTCAAAACAAAACACTCTTGACCACACTGTGGCATGCCGTTGCACATGCCGTTGCACAAGCCGTTGCTGACCTACACAACCAATCAATAAGAAAACAAAGTAAGTAGAAACCAAAACTTCTAGAGGGAAAGAGGAAGGCTAAAGAGTTTGGAGGAAGGCCAACGAATTAACAGAAAGATGTGTATGTCGGCAGTATCCAGGCAGGAAGGAAGAATGAGTATGCAGAATGTCTTGGCTCTGTTTGATGATAACACACAAAAAATAACTCTGCATTTTTTGTGAATTGCAAGCAGTTCAACTCAGGGACAACATACAGTCTGAGCTATTGCTCTTTTCTGCACATTATCTCCAAACCAAAAATGTTTTTTAAATACTGTACATTTTGATCCCAGTCGGATCTTCATCAGGGCAAAAACATTTAGACTTGATGAAGATCCGACTGGGATCAAAACGTTGTCTAAACGTTTTTGACCTGATGAAGATAGGACTGGGAACGAAACATTGTCTATTTAAATACTAAGGCTGTCAAAGTTAACGCGATAATAATGCATTAACGCAAATTCGTTTTAATGCCACTAATTCGTGTCAACACTCCCATGTTGATAAGAGTATTAAATACTTCACAAATCTCACTTTAAGGCACATTTTGAATAGATCAAAAATGTGTGATTAATCACAATTAACAATGGACAATCAAGCAATTAATTGGGATTAAATATTTGAATTGATTAACAGCCCTATAAAATACATTTGTAGTTTGGAGCCAGTGCACAGGAGGGGACGCTACATCCTTTCACATAATATGACGCATTTGTAGGATGAAATCAATTTCAGTCTGAGGAAGATATAGGTGCTTATTTTAACACATTTTAAGAATAGTTTCTGCGTCTCTAAGTTTATTAATATTACTCACTGGCTGATGCAGGCATGCTGTTGGGCATTACATTTTGCAAAACTTTAAACAGAGACAGATTAACTTGTTCATCTAAGTCCCGATCTGTTCCTCATCCAAAGTAAATGAGTCAGAGTCACTTACAGTAGCAACAAAGTCTATCTCTCTTTTACACACTAAAAAACACACTGTAAACAAATACCATGTGAGCCAAAGAGGAAGATACAAGCCTACTAGACAAGAAGAGGAAGTGTGAGCACTCCAAAATACAAAGATATGTCTGTGCTTGCACCATATTTAAAAAAAACTGCAGCCCTTGTTATTCTAAAAGGCCGTTTGCAAACTCTGCAGATTCTGTGGCTTACTGGTTCCAAGGTACACATCCCATCTCTCAGCATTATAATCAAGCAAAGTCCCTTCCTGTGGGATGGTTACAGGAAGGTCACAGTGACAGTCACAGGACTGCAGGCTGCTGAGGTGAAAACCTGTCGTTTTAAAGTTCCCACTGCAGCACGGGGTAAAAATGTGCTCAGCCAGGTAGAAACAAGCCAGAGGTGGCACCTGAAATGCTCAATTTAGAAACCTATTGACTTTCAACAACCAGAGTAGGTGTTTGCAGAACAATGTGGATGGGAAATAAACTGATCTAATCATATTACTCAGACATATAATACCGTGTTCACTACTTCTACAGAAAAAGTATATTTAAGTTTACATCCAAAGCTAATTTTGTCCTGCTTGAGGCAGCAGGGAAACTGAACACGCGGACATGTTCAATATTAATGAGCTTATTCAAAGATTTCTTTCTCTGGAGCACATGGAGTCAAGATGGAAAATAGTCATTCGCAGGTGTGTGACACTGCAACATCTGATGTCCATCTGACATCACACTGGCTGTTCTCAGATGTTATTTCAAAGCATCTGGTGAATATCAGAGTAGCTGCATTCTTCTATAAAACAACTAATATAAAAACCTTTTGTTTAATGAAAACTGTAGACCTAGTATTCTAAAAGGGATCCAAGATTTTTTGTCATTGCAGTGTTTGTTTATATCATGTCCATAATTGCCAGGAAATACTCTTGAACCCAAGCTGTTCCCTAGCAACGTAATGACTTGTGTTCAAAGATAGGTCTGGTTTATATGTTAATAGGCACACATTCACACCAATGATGCTGTCTAAAGCATCACACAACACAAGAAAAGGAGGAAATATTTTGAGTTGTCAGTAATTCTTTTTAAACAGTACGGCCTCTGCCACACATTAGCACAATGTATCCTGACTGTGTGTATGACTGGTGTTAATGGTTTATGAGAAAAAACAGTGCGAAACATCCACAAAAGATGTTTTATGTCTATGATGCTTTGCTACAGCAGTCCTTGACCAACCTCCAGGAATTATTCTCTCTGAGAGCATGTCTGCCAATGTGTCAAAGCAACACAAGGCACAGCAAACACAATGGCAATTCAAGGTGCTTCAAATAAGGTATAAAACTGCGTTAAAGACGGCTGTACAACAACCCAAGCAAGATGATGAAGCCAACAATTATTTCTGCTCTTGATGTGTGGTCAAGACTGCTATTATATTGTGGTTAGTAGAAGGGCTAGACAATAAAATTAAAGCAATGTTGGCTGTAAATGACAAGGAGGATTGTGAGATATAATTGTGGCAAATCTTAGAGAATTTCGGTGCTGACTCAAACCTGAAAAAACAAAAAGGGCTCTGTTGTGCCTGAGTTGATGAATCAGAGATTACAGATGATGATTATTCATCAGGCCAACACGTTTAGACTCGATGAAGATTTGACTAGGATCAAAACATTGTCTAATTGTTTTTGACCTGACGAAGATAGGACTGGGAACGAAACATTGTCTATTTAAATACTAGGGTTGTCAAAGTTAACGCCATAATAATGCGTTAACACAAATTTGTTTTAATGACACTAATTTCTTTAACGCAATTGATGTTTCAGAGGTTGTAGCAGTCTCACTTTTAAAGCTAAGGTGAAGATACTGGCATCTTGAAACTAGAAGACCTAAGGAATCCATTGGTACCAACCATGTCATACTAGCTTGTCTGGAAGGTTAAAGGTTAAACAACGCTACAAACTTACGCTAAATTTTGGCAAGGAAAAACTGGCATAGACCTTTTCAAAAGGGGTCCATTGACCTCTGACCTCAATATATGCGAATGAAAATGGGTTCTATGGTTACCCATGAGTCTCCGCTTTACAGACATGCCCACTTTATGATAATCACATGCAGTTTTGGGCACGTTATAGTTATATAGCATTAAAACAAAAGAGACTGTTGTGTCTGAGGTGAAGAATCAGAGATTAGGTGACTCACTCATGTCTCTTCAGGTGGCTTTGACAGTAAATGACAACAAGTGATGCCAACTTGATACACACCATCACAATGCAACATTTTTGAGTCACATTAAAACATCTACTGGGAAAATGCCAAATATAATGTTGAATCATGATGAAGACCAGGGGTTACCTTCCTAATGATGCATTCAAGGCCTCACAGAATCACAGTCAGACTAGGCAGGATGTATTGGAGGTGAAAAAGATTTGCACTCAACTTCCTAAATCAAGTCTATTCGCCTATCTAGGTTGTATTCTTGTGAAACAGTAGTCTAACTAAGGGTGTAGTTGTTTTTGTATTGCCTTAGGCAATTGTTTGAGCTGTGACTCACTCATGTCTCTTCAGGTGGCTTTGACAGTAAATGACAACAATTGGTGCCAATTTAGTATATACACCATCACAATGCAATATTTTGGAGCCACATTAAAGACATCAACTAGGTAAATGCCAAATATAATGTTGAATCATGATGGAGACCATGGGGTCATACCTTCCTAATGATGCATTCAAGGCCTCACAGAATCACATTCACACTAGGCAGGATGTATTGGAGGTCAAAACGACTTTCAGGTGGCTTGACAGTAAAGGACAACAGTTGGTGCCAACTTAGTACACACCATCACAGTGCAACATTTTGGAGCCACATTAAAACATCTACTAGGTAAAGCTAAATATAATGTTGAATCATGATGAAGACCATGGGTCATACCTTCCTAATGATGCATTCAAGGCCTGACAGAGGTGGAGGTGAAAAAGACTTTCACTCAACTTCCTCACGTTTTTAAAATCAAGTCTATTCGCCTATCTAGGTTGTATTCTTGTGAAACAGTAGTCTAACTGAGGTTATAGCTGATTTGTTTTATTGCATTAGGCAGTGGTTTGCCACCACTGCTCATGCAATCAGATCATTTTATAACAGTAAACACAGGAACTCGTAGTGGCTGCATTGACCTGCATTTTAGCCCGAACCTGTGGCCATTTAACACCTAGGCTAAAGTGAAAGCATGGTTAAAAAACAAAAACACAAATCCATCATGCTCACCACATAGGTTGATCCATTTTCTCCCGAACGAACCTCCGTTTCGGGTATGGAAAAATGCATTTTAATAGCTCGACGACACAAGTCCTTGAACGCCACCAAAGGTTTTACGATGGAGAAGAAGACAGTTTCCTCACACAAAGTCCACTGCAGTGACTGTCTACAGAGGAGGAGGAGGCTCTCACACGGTTTATCCACTGGTTTGTAGTCCGGGGAAAAGCGGTGGAGACTGCTGACGACTTTAATATCCCGTGTACCAACTAGCTATTCACATAAAACTTCTCCCCACGTCAGTGTCAAACTTTTCTAACTGCCTGTTCCTGCAGCAGCCATGTTGCACAAGTGTTAAGTACACCTTCACTGTTGTTGGCGTTTCAAACACCCTCTACACCCACTTTAAAATAACGCGTGATAACTTAAAAACCACCTCCTACATTTGCTGAAGAGAAATCGACACGGCGACGGAGGAAACTCATAGATAATGTGGTAGAAAATCGCAGAGAAAATCAGATGTAACCAGGGCCGTCGTCAAGCCATCTGTGTTCAGTGTATCTAGTGGCCCATCAAGAGGCATTGCAACAACCTTTATGGGATAAACCATCTCATTTTTTTTAGACAGGGGGGTGGTCTACTCTTCGCGGGTAAGAAATAAAACAAAATTGTCATATTTCACGTCACAAATTTTACACTTGAATACATAGATGTGTAATGTAATTATATAAATATGCCAAAAAACATTTTTCTTGCTATATTTTTAATGTTATTAAATCATTAAAACTTGAAGTCACCCCCTGTATTTGGTGCAGCCCAAAGTGACAGTGAAAGCGCAGTCAAAATTCATTACAGTCAAAAAAAATGCGTCTACACATTTTGTCAACAATTTTTTTTGTTGTATGTTCCTTGCTGATCTTGTTTATGTTTGTTTATCTTTGTCAATATGATAAAATAAAAAAAAAAACGTAAAGACAAGATTTTTTTTCTTGATTTTTAGTTATGTTTATTTCAGTATTTATGGATTGTCTGTAATTTTATCTTATGTTCCTTGCTAATCTTGTTTACGTTTGTTTATCTTTGTCAATATGATACAAATAAAAAAAAAACGTAAAGACAGAAGATTTTTTTCTTGATTTTTAGTAATGTTTATTTCAGTATTTATGTTTTTGTTTTTTTTCATTTTTTCATATGTTCCTTGCTGATCTTGTTTATGTTTGTTTATCTTTGTCAATGTGATAAAATAAAAAAATAAAAAAACGTAAAGACAAGATTTTTTCTTCTTGATTTTTAGTTATGTTTATTTCAGTATTTATGGATTTTCTGTCATTTTATCTTATGTTCCTTGCTGATCTTGTTTACGTTTGTTTATCTTTGTCAATATGATAATTGGGATGCGTTGGCATCAATATCAGAGTACAAACACAAAAGTCTAACCTTATTTGGCATCCAAAGGAAGGTGATTAGAACTAGGGCTGCAACTAATGATTATGTTCATTGTTGATTATTTTCTCAATTAATCGATTATTTGTCTGGTCTATAAAATGTCAGAAAAAATTGTGAAAAATGTCGATCAGTGCTTCCCAAAGCCCAAGATGACGTCTTCAAATGTCTTGTTTTGTCCACACAACTCAAAGATATTCAGTTTACTGTCATAGAGGAGTAAAGAAACCAGAAAATATTCACATTTAAGAAGCTGGAATCAGAGAATTTAGACTTTTTTTCCTTAAGAAATTACTCAAACCAATTATCAAAATAGTTGGCAATTCATTTAGTTGACAACTAACAGATTAATCAGTGCAACCTAAACTGACAGTGAAAGCGTAGTCAAAATTCATAACAGTAAAAACAAAATGCGTCTAAAATTTTGTCAACAATTTTAATTAAATTTTTTAAAATTTTAATTTAATGAAATAGGACTATAAATGTTAAGCTACTTTGATTGGTGCACTTTGTTGCACAAAAATATATATTTTGAATGAGAGAAAAAAGGTTTTACATAAAGAATATTACTCGCATTGAAACATTAAATTATATTATATTATATATTATATATTTTATACATTATATATTATATGATGCTGTGCAACACTTTGTGCAATAATCTGGCAAAACTGTCATCTCATCAATATACATATTGTATTTTTATATTTTATATTGTATTATCTTTTATGTTTTTTATATTTATATTGCACTATCTCTTTTTTTATTGTATTATCTTTTCATTAGCACCTATGGGATTGTCACAATCTAATTTCGTTGTACTACACAATGACAATAAATGGCTTGAATTGAATTGAATTGAATTAAAGTCGTTTTGATTAGCTGCAAAATTAATTATTTGCACATATTATTATCAAATTCTGCACAAATAAAACAAGCTAGATGTTTACTGTGTGTATTCACATGGGTGCTGCTATTTATTATATTTAAAGATTCAAGATTCAAGTTTCAAGCCCTTTATTGTCATTGTGTAGTACAACGAAATTAGATTGTGACAATCCCATTGGTGCTGATGAAAAGATAATACAATAAAAAAAGAGATAGTGCAATATAAATATAAAAAACATAAAAGATAATACAATAAAAAAAGAGATAGTGCAATATAAATATAAAAAATATAAAAGATAATACAATAAAAAAAGAGACAGTGCAATATAAATATAAATATAAAAGATCATACAATAAAAAAGAGATAGTTCAATATAAATATAAATATAAAAGATAATACAATAAAAAAGAGATAGTTCAATATAAATATAAAAGATAATACAATAAAAAAAGAGATATATATATATATATAAACATAAAAGATAATACAATAAAAAGAGATAGTGCAATACAAATATAAATATAAAAGATAATACAATATAAAATATAAAAATACAATATGTATATTGATGAGATGACAGTTTTGCCAGATTATTGCACAAAGTGTCTGTCAGATAATTATATAATTATTGCACAGCATCATATAATTATTGCACAGAGTGATCAGCATATGTTATTGCACATATCCGTAACAGTACTACATAAGAAGATAATATTACATTAAATGCACCAGCGTATGCGTAATTGTTGCGCAAAATTAAATTCAGACTTTGTTGATAAAGTGCTGGATCAGCTTCCGGTCACGTGTTCGCTACAGTAGAGGATCATATGACTTAAAGTCGATGAAGATGAGAGCTGGGAGCAGCCAGCTGACACTTGAAGTGCTTGTTTTGATCTTTAATTTGTGTTTTTACGCAAGTTATCAACTGACTGAGCTGCAGGTAAGACTTGGATCTGACTGTGGTCTTTATAATAATAAGTAAATTACACATATCATTGAAAAAACAGCGTGTTTTGGTGGATGTACAGGACAGATTGTTGTTTACATTTCTTTTTCCCCTTCGTAATGATGTGTAATCGCAGGTATGTGAGCTCTGCAGCGGTACAGTCCTAAATGGCACCGCAGTGGGCCGGTTCTGCTTCTTATCCGCTGGTCGGATAGACGGACGCTGCTGCTTGAGAAATGAAAACATTAGCGACCCTGAACACATCATCGGGTAGGACTTCAATGTCGCCTTCAGGGTCTATCGGAAATACATTTTCCATTTTAGAACAACAAGTTGTTTTTTTTGTTTTTTTTTTATACAGTAGTTACATATTCCAATTTTTCATTACAAAAGATATCAGCAAATATATTTCACAGTATACAAATAATATAAAGATAAAATTAAATATACAACAAAAAATGTGACGAAAGGAAAAGATGAATAAAAACAATGTAAACAATTGGAATAAATTTATATATATATATTTTTTGTCAATTTAAAATTTTTTGAGTTTAAAGTTTTTTAAATCGTAGTCAAAATGTTTTTATAATATAATATACAATATTTTGATGGATGTTATTTTGCTCAATCTTTGTTAGTATGATCTTTTTCAAAATGGTTTACAAGTTAGATGTGGTTAACGTGAACAAAAACTGTAAAGGACACCAGTATAAATAAGTAAATAAATTACTATGCAAAAAAGTAAATATGTGTAAATATAAGTTAAACATTTTTTAATTAAATTAAAAAAAAATGTAAAGACAGCAGATTTTTTTCTTGATTTTTAGTAATGTTTATTTCAGTATTTATGGATTTTCTGTCATTTTATCAAATGTTCCTTGCTGATCTTGTTTATGTTTGTTTATATTTGTCAATACGATAATTAGGATGCGTTGGCATCAATATCAGAGTACAAACACAAAACTCTAACCTTATTTGGCATCCAAAGGAAGGTGATTAGAACTACTGTAGGGCTGCAACTAATGATTATTTTCATTGTTGATTATTTTCTCAATTAATCAATTAGTTGTCTATAAAATGTCAGAAAATGGGGAATAATGTCGATCAGTGTTTCCCAAAGCCCACGATGACGTCCTCAAATGTCTTGTTTTGTCAACAACTCAAAGATATTCAGTTTACTGTCATAGAGGAGCAAAGAAACCAGAAAATATTCACATTTAAGAAGCTGGATGGATTAATCATTTCAGCTTTAATTAGAACTTTTTCAGTATTATTATTTTGCACAATTACTATGGTATACCTGTGGTCTGGTTGGTCTTAATTATGAGCTTTGTTCCTTTTCATAGAAGCTTAGGAGGAGCATTGAAATAAGACATATTGGGTTGAGCAAACCTTTTGTTCTTTTTTTGTTTGTGTCAGGTTGGATCTGTCCAATTGTTCACTTACTCACGTGGAGGATCTTCAGGGAGCATCAACAGCATTAATGATGTATGTACAGTAACTACAGTTTTATACCTTTTTACACAACATAGTTTAATGTACAAACAAGATAACGGAAGGCCCTGCCTGCCTGAACACTTCCTCAGTGACTGTATGAGGGAAGAAGAAAGAAGAAGAAGACCTGTGCTTATCACTACTGTACATATTGATTCTGCACGATCATATGGACACGTTCCACATTATACATTGTCGTGGACTTCGTGGAAACTTACGTGAGCGATTCCTCCGAATTTTAGTGTTGATAAGATTAGGAGTTAGGAAAGTTTCTATTCTTAGCAGCAAATAAAAGCTTCATCTCTCTTACTGGCAAGGAACAAAAACTCTTCAACTGCTCTTTAGAGAAAGAAATAGAGCTAAATCAGATTAAGTACTTACTTGTTTAGAGCACTTCCAGTATAAGGATTAGTATTTATATGGAGCCATTTGTCTTTGCCCTTTCTTACTTTATAATCTTTTGCTTTGCAGAGACCTCTCACTCAATCCCATTGTCAACATCAGTGACACAGCGTTTCAAGGATTTACTGACTTAAATTACTTGTAAGTATTCCGTTACAAAAACTGAGCTACGACAGCTGCTCATGAGTATAAAGTGTTATGTTTTTGTAACTCTATTTCTGTGTGTCTACAGGATTTTGCCACAAGACATGGTTTGTCCAGGGGGCAACACTTCTTGGGAAAAGGTGGAGGTCAAAGACGGAAATCGTCTTTGTGAAGGCCAGAAAGATATGTGCAACCAGACTGGACAGCTGTGTAAGTTCCCATCTGATACTCATAAGATCTAAAAAGCCTCTCTGGTAATACATGACAACTGTTCATCTCATAATTATTATTAATAATCCTCAGCCATGAACTGCCCGGAGAACTCCCTCTGTGCCCCCTACGGCCCCAGCTTCTTCGAGTGCAGCTGTGCCGTCAACTATCACGGATACAAGTGTCTTCGAGAGGTCAGTTCTTCTTCATCACTGAGTTTGACATGTGAATCTTTTGATTATTTTTTACATTTTTGTGTTTGTTTTCATTGTCAATAGGGGGAGTTCCCGCTTCTCCAGGTGTTTGTGCCTCTTGGAGCGTTTACGGTTGTGATGGCTATCCTGCTGTGGGTCACCCAGAGACGTAAGGCCAAGTCACTCTGAGGCTGCTGAACTGCGGTCGACTTCTTTATCTGCAATGATCTACTGAGCTGAAACTGAAAGGGAAAAAGCTGACACAAAGTCTGAGTTGACCCCCAGGCTTCTTTTAAACATGGTGTTTTATTTTACTTTATTTTATCTGGGTACATATTTATCTGGGTTTTAAAAACTGGCATTTTTTTATTTTTTTTTACGGCATCATCAGTGCAATTTTAGAGATAAATTTAATTCCAACATGTTGTTCCAAGTTTTAAATGTCTGCCAATAATATAATAATAATTAAATGTAGTTAATTGACATAAGATATTAATGACAGATTTGCTCGCTGTTATCTGTGCCAAACATGCACTCAATGTGTGCGAGTTTACACGATGTCCTTAAGCAGATTTTGAGGAAATTCGTAGAATTTAGCAGTTTGTTTACTGCATGTTGAACATGTACTTCACTCTGAGCAAAAACCAAGTCAGGTTCAGTCTATGAATCACGATGTGAACCATCAGAATTTTAAGTTTTTCTGAATTAAGTTGTATTAAAAAGGTGAGACATTGGGTTTAAGTACTACAGTTTGTTATTAAGTTGCTGCTTTTATGCCAAATCTTGTATGTTTTTGACTCAAAATGTTGTGTGCCTACTGGTGAGTTGAAATGTGTTCATCAGTCACTTGTGGAAAATGTCTTGATATTGATGTGCGAGTAGTTTTCGATGAGATTCAGGGTTCTAATAAAATATTAAAAACAAATGCTTTACTTGAATTACCACCATGAAATTAAGCACTGAACTGAATATCAACTATTGCATTAACTAATAAATGTCTACTGTAAAGGGGAAACACGTTTTAGCTGTGGATAAAATGTTTCCCCCCCGAATTCAAGATTAAAACATGTGCCAATATGAGATTAGAAGCACATGAGCATCATGTGTTGACTTCGTGGACATAAACAAGCTGAGATCCTCTCCCCAAAAAATATTTTACGACCTGGTTTATATCTCGCTCTTCTTTATCCGGTTCCATTGATCAGGTCATTAAAAACTAGTCAGAGGAATTTTATGGCTCGCATGAGTTCTTCAGAGATACTGCAGCTCCAACTGTAATTAGGGAACCATTTCTGGCTGGTTTAAAATTGCATGCTGTGGTCGACAACGAGTGTGTGTTGTGAACCACAGCGGAATTGTTCTGCTCTAAATACTGGTAATTAAATGTCCTGTTGTAAAGCAACAGTCACAACATGGATCTAATAAAACTTCTTG
Organism: Sebastes fasciatus; assembly: GCF_043250625.1. Taxonomy (NCBI): domain Eukaryota; kingdom Metazoa; phylum Chordata; class Actinopteri; order Perciformes; family Sebastidae; genus Sebastes; species Sebastes fasciatus. The sequence goes on from NW_027428131.1 coordinate 42,010, forward strand.
CCTATACCCAATATTAAAAAAAGACCTACTTACCCCCAAGGAAACAAATCTCTGTAATTATCCAATCCTAACATAAAAACACACATGGACTCCGTTTAAAAAGCTTATGCCATTTCAGATATATATTTATTGCATGCTCAAAGCACGATATTTTGTGTTGTGTGCGAGCATTTCGAGCTCGCAAACTTCCCCCCAATCGAAAACACAGAGAAACCGCCTCTGAGCCGGAAGGTCGTTCACTGGTCCACGTTTTTGACTCGCAGCACCACCGGGACCGAGGTGCACGGGATCATTCCCAGATCTGTGATGACTAAGTCCACGAAATCAGGCGGCGTCACGTCGTACACCAGGTTAAGCAGGCCGAGTGACTTCACTTCCTGCCAGTGCTCGAGCTGGGTCTTCCCTTTACGGGTCACGATGAGGTCATCGGGGTCATCTGGAACGCACAGGTGAAGATAAATAATCTAGTTTAATGTAATGTTTGGAAGGAATTTATATTAATGCAGAGGTCAAATTGAGCAAAAGCAGCATCTGAAGTCTACACATTTATGTAACAATTAGGGTTGTCAAAGTGAATGCGTTAACAAATTCATTTTGACCACTCCCATGTTAACAAGAGGGTTAATACTTGACAAATCTCCCGTTAAGGTACATTTTGAACGATAAAAAAGGTGATTAATTTGCGATTAATTGTGATTAATCATGGACAATCATGTGATTAAATATTTCAATTGATTGACAGCCCTAGTAACTAATTCAACAAGCCACTGACTATTCTTTCCGTACCTAGTTCATTGGACACGAAGGAATCCGTCTGCACCCTCTCACAAAACTTGTAGGTCTCACAACACACCAGCACAGGTACGTTAAAGGCTCTGGCCACCAGAGCTATCTGCGACGTCCCCACGCGAGACATGACGTAACCGTTGGCCAGCAGGGCGTGAGCACCGAGGAACACCTTAGATACCTACGGAGGTCCAAGTTCAAGGAATCATAAAGACAGAAACATGATTTTTAAATCAACAAAATTGAACATGGCTACTCCTTGGGTAAATATATATGCCTTGCTCTATCTACTAAGGCTAGAATGTACCTCTGGAAGGATGTAGGAGACAGCCGAGATAAGGACGTAGGTGCAGCTGATGCCTTTCTGGACGAGGCGCCTCAGGGCCTCCCGGCCCTCCAGTCGGGGCCTGCTGTCCACCACGATCACACGGAACTTCCTGTTTTTCTCAAAGGCCTCGCACAGGATGTGGTTGACCAGCGACGAGCTGAGCAGAGAGGGTGGAAATGTTAGAGGAGAATGTGGAAGGAAGGTGTCAGTTTAATGGGCGAGACAAGAAAAGGGAAGAGAAAGTGTTAGGAGAGGTTTAAAAGTAGGATTTTAGGGCTTAGTGTTGCATTTCTTTTGCATAACAAATAATTAAGCAATGCTTGGTAACAGGGAACTGCAGACTCTACAGCTGAAACTAAAACACACACACACAGTTATGACATTTAAACATAATTTTTCCCCCTTGCTTGTCAGCTTTAAGAGGCTTACCATCCATAAACTAGGATGACATCCCCGTCACTGATCTTTTCTATGGAGTACTTGGCAATAGCTTTAGCAGCAAGGACGATCTTCTCATTAATGTAGCACTCGATACAGCTCAGCAGATGTCTCTTTGCCTAAACAGAGAAACAGAGGATGCATGAGGGGGGAAGAGATGGAAAATGTAAATCAGTAACATCGAATCTATGGAATATACAACACGTTAAGTTTATGATCTGTGGCTAAAATTGTGAGAAAAGCAAGTGTGACAATCACCTCTTCTTCTTTGCATTGACTATTAATATTGGAGATCTCTTTCTTGATGTATTTGATTGCATTACCCATGCTGGCTGACAGAGGGCGACATTGATTCAAAAAACTGCAAGAAAAAAATTAGACAAAAAGGAACAATTTCATGTGTTAGTTAAACTGTAAAATTGACAAATTAGGAGAACAGTTAGTAGTAAAACTTTTGCTGATTTAGTAAAACCAAAGGAGTGATGATACATGACTAAAATGTAAACAATTTGTTGTACCTGATATAAGGTTTCAGCTTGTTGACCAAGTCTCTAGATAGCTCCTCATTTGGGGGCGTGGTATAGTCCCTTATTACCTGAAGCAGGAAAAAAACATTACTTTTTAGTTTGTTTGCTTTAAATCTATCCACAATAAAGAAAATAAAGTATGTTAACCTCACATTAGAGAATGCAATTTCAGGATTTCAGGACAGCAGGCAGCTAAACTGCACTGCTTGAAAAGCTGGAAACTGGACTGTTTTTCTGTCTTGTATAAACTGAAGGAGTACGAACCAGTAACAGTAACATTGCTACAACATTTAAAGCTATGAGTGTGTCTCCATCTTGCACTTTCATTGTACTAGATTACAAACACAAAACCAAACAAAGCGTTTGTGTTGCTGTGTTGCTCTAAATACTGGCGAGGAAGGAGAATTGGATGGTAAAGCAGCCAGTGTGCTCTCTGTACCTGTTTGAAGGCATGCAGCAGGGCGACAGAGCGAGCGTTGGATCCGGCCACAATGCCCTGTGAATACTGGAGACCCAGGCGAACAATAGCAGGATGAATCACTGTAGAGGGAATGCTGCAAAAGACAATAACAGTCAATAACAATAAGGCAGATTTAAGGTCATCTTAAAAGATATATCACTAGCACTACATAAATCTAAAGCTGGGTTTCCACCAAAATTTCCCGGGACTTTTAGTCCCTGGGAACTCTCTCTGAGTCAGGGAGGCCGACAGCAGAGCCTAACATTAAGGTTAATGTTATCAAACAAAGAAAAATGTTCTCCACTCATCCTAAAATGGTCCTAAATTCCCTGTGGTGGAAATGCAAGGAGTTCCTCAAAATGTTCTTAGTTCTGGGGGAAAGTTCCTGCGGTGGAAATGGGGCTTAACTCTTCCCAGACAACACCTAACGACCTACTGTACTACATTATATTGTATATTTTCAGTTTACCTGAGTTGCTGTGTTAGAGGGGCGTTGCGACTGTACTGGTGGAGATGAGAAAACAGGCTGACTTTGTAGCCGTAGTCCGACCGGAGTGGAATCTGAAATGAAGCAGATTAGACAAAAAATTCATAAGTAAAATTCAATGGACAACAGGGAGAAACAACGGTTGCTATAGAGCCAGATTCATATTACTTTAATTTACAGAGATGTGTTCATGTTTAACTTTGGCAACACAGAAAATCTAATTTTTTATTACGTATGATTTTGCTGTAAATACTCTACAAACTCTACAAACACAGCAGAAGGGAGTGTAACAATAAATCTGCACAGCAAACAGCTCAGCGTTGTAGAAAAACACACAAAGAACAAAAAGATACAATTAACACGTTACCAACATCTCAAACGAACACACTTCTGTCTCAATGGACCGAATAGTAAGTTTGCATCCATAACTTTTCATTTACTGATTGGTGCTGGAGTACGATGACAATTACAGGTTAGCAAACAAAACTAGACAAATGTCAATGGCACACGTTTACATTCGAGGAAGTCAAACCTTCACATTTGCAGCAGCATTGCACCCTGGTGTCTGAAAGAAATATTAGGTATGATCACATGCGGTTATGACTCATGGTTATGTGAGGTTGCAATGAGTGACAAAACATGATTAACACACACTGACATTTTTTAACACTCTGTATTTTAGGATTGTTTATCGATCAGAGTGATAAAGTCCAGTTGAAATTTGATCTGAGACCGTTGATCTGGTCAACAAAGGACAGGAGTTCAAACCTACTGTGCGTTCCCATACCATCATACTATTTATTTCGTAAGCCAGAAAAAGATTTAGTATGTCCCATATGTCCCAATACATAGTATGTCAAATGCAGTGTGGCAAAAATACCAGGATGTCTTACTACATCTGGTCGCATTTTGCAGTATGCAAGCCAGCATGCTTTTCTGACTATTCTGACCCACAATTCTCTACGCAAAGAATATAGGAGCAAGAGGGTCAAAGTTCAAGGCGCAATGTTATGAAGAAGCAGTATGTCCAAATTGTATGCAACAGTACGCAGCTTTTAAGGGCAGTATATATATATATATATATATATATATACACGATTTGGAACATAGCCAAAGCGTTTCAGACAGAGGGTAAAAAGAGGTGCTGCGACACAGCCGGTATGAGAAAAATAAAGCGTTTTTTTGGAACAGTAAAGCATGACAAGTCCTCTTTAAATAGAAACCTAAGGTTATGCTTGTTATTGTTGATCAGGCCAGAGAAATATGCTGCTCTTGAATGTTATATAGTAAACAAAACACATTATATAGTATGTTATTTGCAACAGGTGTCTGATTAAACAATCAAAATCCAGGAAATTCCTCATTAGTGTTAGTTCGAATGAGATTGGTAAGAGTCATCATCATGCCTTGATTCATTTAGTCTGTTCTTCCTTTTTTTCTCATTTCAAAATATTAACAACACTGGCAGTGTATGCTCATTATTATGCCAAGGCAAGCTGTTCTGAATCAGACAAAGCATGCTTTCATGATTCAAGGTGTTAAGAGATGACACATTAAGTAGCTAACCTGCTGTCTTTCCAATTTCTTCGCCAGTTTCTTTAAAACGTCCGGGTTGTCCACTTGGACATGTTCTGGGAGCCTCTTCACCACTGGAAACACAGAAAAACATGTGACTTTCTCCAAAGTATAATGTGTACATTTCAGAATTATTATGCTGACCTCCTGGGCTACTACCACACGCGCAGTTTGCCTCGGTTCAGGGGGCTCACTGAAACCCCTATACATCTATATTTTTTATAATAACGTAGAACTAATAATTTATGTAATGATGAATAACATCGACCTTGTTGTGTCTTTTTATTGACAGAATAAGAAACGAAAAGATAAGATAGATTTATGGTATTTTTATTTACTTATAGCCTAATAACATCGGACACTATGTTAAATATGCACTTCTGTTATGCTATGTAAACAAACCACATACCTATCAGCTGTACGGTCCAGATCAGACTAGAGACGTAACCACTTAAAAGATGGGTGAGTAGTATTTGCTGTCTTCAGACGTTTGTGTTTTTAAAACTGCAATATTTACTGAAAATGACATACAATACAGCCAATAGTAGCCTAAGTAAATGTTCCTTCCAGCCAGCTGTCACCTTATTTAGGCGTTTGTAATGAAATGAGGAGATATCGTATCAGATAACTCCTCATTTCAAACTGATTTTGTCACTGCCGCCTGCTCGCGTTGCATTCTGTTTGGAGGGTGTAATATGTAGGCTACGTGACACATCCCAATGCGTTAGACCTCTCTGAGTTGTAGCTACATATTACATTCCCTCTGGATTCTTTTTGTGAATCCCCAACCTTAAAGTTCAAATTACGCCTATGGCTACTACAGTACCTGGCTGCAGCTCACTAGTCGGTGCTTTAGGTTTGCTTGTAGCGGCTGGCTGTCCCACGTCTCCCTTCTTGCCCTTGGAGGCCCTCTCAGCCTCTTGCCGAGCTCTCCTCTCAGCTTTCACGTCTGCTTTACTCTTAGGTGGCTGAGTTTCTGAGGCAGGCACAGGAACCGGTGCAGGAGCGGGCACTGCTGAGGGAGTCGAGGGGAGACACAGCTAAGGGTCAGGATAAAGATTCATTACAGTCATGCAACACAGTTAGAAACAACAATGATTGGTGCCGTCCACCTTTCTGTGAGGGTTGCGTTGGAGGCTGGGAACTGACAGGCTTCTCTTCTTTCTTCTTCTTCTTTTCGCTTTCCTGTGGAGCCTGTTCATCTTTTTTCTCTTTGTTCTTCTTCTGATGTTTCTTCTCTTTCCTCATCCGTTGCTTCTCCTCTTTGGACAGCTCTTTGCCTTCAGTCTGTTAAGCAAACATGTCAAGAAGGAAAAGGGGTCAACAATAACAAACATGTAGCCTTATATGACACTGTGGCTAATATAAGATAAGATATTTAAAGATACATTTATTAATCCCCGGAGGGAAATTCAGGTGTCAAAGCAACAACATCAGCAAACAGAGTGAAACACAGGAGAGGTACAGGTATACAGAAATTATGAAAACAATAAGAGATATAAAAGATACAGAGTGAATGGGTGAACATAGTGTGTGCAGTCCGTCAATAAATAAATGTAGTATGTGCAATAAATAAATGTAATATTTACATATGTGCAGTCTATAAAGTGGTATATAGGATGTATAGTGTAAAGTAAGTGTAAAGTGCGCTAGTGGTTTGAGTCCAAGATGGTTGTAGATAGTGCATGTTTAAACTTCTTAAAGTCCTCATAGTTCTCATATGGCGGTCAGCCTTGGTTGTGGAGCCTGATGGCTACCATGAAGGACTGACCCAGGCGCTTTGTGTTGTGCCGAGGGGGGATGAGTCTGTGGCTGAAGGTGCTCCTCATCTTGACTAGCTCATCATGGAGGAGGTGGGAGGGGTTATCCAGGATAGCGTCCAGCCTCCTCCACCTCCACCTCCAAACACAGAGCTAGCCTTCCTCACCAGCCTGTTCAGCTTCTTGGCATCCCTTGTGTTGATGTTACCCCCCCAACATGCCACAACAAAGAAGAAGACATCAAGTCATCAAGGATATCAAGAGCATACTAACCTTTGCTCGTTGAATGTCATCTTTACTTTCAGGTCCATCTGTAAAACAACCAATATATGATTGTATGATTACATCAGTTTATGGCACACTTATGTCCCCTTCAAGATAAAAGCCTTTATTCAGCTCCCAGTCCTTCAGCTTGTTGTTGATGCTGTTATCTGCCTGTATGTCACTGAACTTACCAGGTTTGCATCATGCTCACATAACTTGTTGGTTAACATCTTCATCAGCACAGTGGCATCTTAAAAACAGGCTTTTCTTTCACTTGTTCTGTTCATTTTAATACAACTAGTGGAAAAGATGATGCAACATGACGATGAACCGTTCACTTGCATGCAGTGCTAACATTAGCAGCACTTAACATAGAGGAGGAGATAACTCTTCTGTGAGCTAAACTCAGACACCACAGAACACGGACTATAAGAGCAGGATGTATTGTGTCGCTGCGCCCTCAGTAAAGTAATGAAAACATATAGAAACAGTTGTAAAGTCCAGCTGTTAGAGACTCACGAACTCACCTGTCACTCCACTGTCAGCCATGTTTACGATGCTGCTGCTTCACTTCCGGTGGTGCTGCAGGAAACTACCGCCCCGGGAAACTTATATCGCCCCCTAGTGGTGAGATATAATACTGCCTCTATACTCCAAACTATGATTCTATATTCCTCCTCCTAAAGCAGGGGTCAGCAACCTTTACTATCAAAAGAGACATTTTAGGCAACAAAAAAAATATCTGTCTGGAGCCACAAAACATTTGAGCATTGTGATGAAGGTAACACAGTTTATAGTCTAAGTATATAGTATATAAGTTTAATGCAGTGAGGGCCAAAGTGCAAATGTACTACGGAGTATTAGAGCCACATTGAGGGAAAAAAACATCTGAGATTTCCAGAATAAAGTCCTAATATTACGAGAATAAAGTCATAACTTGACAAGAAAAAAAGTTGTTATATTACGAGAATAAAGTCATAATATTACGAGAAAAAAGTCGTAATATTACTGGAACAGGGGTCTGCAACCTGCTGCTCAGGAGCCACATGTGTCTCTTTAGCTCCTCTCCAGTGGCTCCCTGTGGATTTATAAAAATGGAAATTAATAACTGTTTTTTTGTTTACTTTTTCATTTTTATTTATCATTGTTGTAGGTCTATGGTACGACGGTACGACCGTACGATGGTACGACGGTACGACGGAGTATTAGGGCCACATTGAGGACAAATAAATAAATCTGAGATTTCGAGAATAAAGTCATAGGTTTACGAGAAAAAGTCATAATATTAATTAGTAGTAATTTTACATGTTATTTTCTTTTTTTCTCCTAAAGTTATGACTTTATTCTTGTAATATTCCGACTTTTTTTCTCGCAAAGTTATGGCTTTAGTTTCGTAATATTACGACTTTTTTCTCGTAAAGTTATGACTTTATTCCCGTTAAGTTATGACTTTATAATCGTAATATTGGGACTTTTTTTTTTTAATTGTTGCAGCATTATTGTTGTTTTTGCATAGATGTCATTTTGTGGCATAATTTCTGTACACTGTAGAGAATTTTCTGTTTACAGTACATGTAACACATTGCTACACAAATACATTTACTGTATACAAATGTGCATATCCTTTGTCTGTGTAGCTACTACAGTATTGACTTTTCCCAGTAAACTTTGACCTACTGTTGAAATGGGAATCTAAACAGCTCCGTGCGATACACATCAGCATTCACCTAGACAAAACTGGCATTCTTGTATAGTACAATAAGTAGTCAGTGTCAAAAAAATAGGGATTTGTATATAAGAAACATTTCTAGGGTCGACTGGTGACAAAAACATCTAAACATTTTGACCAGTACGGCTCATACGATGACAAAGCGACTTTTCATTTTGGTGGCATTGGCCAATTTACTGACACATAAACTAGGTTTTGAAGCATGAATTAAGTGTTTTGGGTGAGTTACTACCTTTTAGACATTCAATAGAGAATAGAGTTGACTGACAGTTAACAGGCCTACTGTAAAAACACAGAAAAAGGTTTATGCACATTTGTATGTATACAGTACATTTATTTGTATAGCGATGTGTTACATGTACTGTTAACAGAATATTCCCCATTGATCTTTCATGTAAAGTCATATAGCCTATAGTGAACAGAAAATTTACCACAAAATGATATCCTTGCCAAAAATAAGTAAAGCAAAAAACAGCTAATTGTACCTCCTCTCAGTACGTAACACCATGTCATGGATATTTATGGAATAT